>NC_090383.1:95716896-96016896 GCF_036365525.1 Heterodontus francisci | reverse complement strand
GGCCCTCCAGCTTAGAAAGCCTGCCTGACATCCTTAATTGGACAGCGAGTGCACCCTCTTGCCACTAATTGGAAATTTAGGCAAAATCACTGTCAGGTGACTGCTCCCGACACAGTGTGGGATCAGGTCCCTCATTTGACCCCGATGTCGGGGTCCTGATCCAAAATAGAAAATCCTGCCACATGTCTCCAATCTCGGCAAATTATTCAATGGAGCACAGTGTGCAGAGAGAACAAAGCAGGAAGAATTGCACAAGGGCACACCCCACGCTCTGTCATAGTTACAAAGCAACGGTGGTATAGGACTGGTAGCATGTTAATTCTGTGTCCTTTAGGTTTTATAGAAAAGATGTAAAATATACACCAGGGAAGATTTACAACAATTATACTTATTTGTAGATTTATAAGTTCCTCACATGAAAATGTACGTTTGCATTTTGTTTTAGTTTGTATGTAGTCTTTTCCCAGCAATTGTTATCCTGCCTGAATGTGTCGTCATTGGAGTCATCTTGTGCTAAGTTAGAGCATACTGTGAAAGGTATGTTGTGTCACTTACTGAGAGGACAGTGTATTGTTAAAAATAAAATTGCTTTGATTGTTGTGCTGAAATATAAGTTGAATTAAGAAGGAGGAGCTTTGCATCCAACACACTCATAATTCAGCATTTTTTAAAACCCTGCAGCTCTATGAAATTGAGCATGGGAGGATTTCAGCAGCAATTCTGATGCAGAAAATGCAGTAAGGAAAAGGGCAGCATGTGTCATTCCAGACAACCGATAAATGTTAAAACTACAAAGCGTTCTGATTCTCCCAGCATTGTATTCACTATTCATCTGAGCTAGTCTTTTCTGACCAGGAGATCTGAAATGGCAGATGCCCAGGAAGCTGATTATGTGATGGAATAGGAATAGGGACATTTCTTGATTTATTAATTGGACCAATATTAAAAAGTATCTTCTACACTATTAGAAATGGGGGGTAATATTTCTGAACAGCATAATCAACATTTGATGCTTCCCCAGTGCTATTAAACTGGTACGGTCTACTTCCCTCGAGGTGATGCTGCCTGCTTCACCTGCGGTGCTTTAATTGTCAGAGTGGACATTCAGTGAAGACTACCAGCTTGTACCTTAAAAATGCAAGATCCCAAAGGTGAGAATGAGGACCAGTTTTTCACCCATTCAATGGGGTTTCAGAGCACTGTCTTTATATTTCTGGATTAGTCTGCAAGATATTTTCTTGGATTTAACTTCACCAAACACTTCTGCAAGAAAACCTTGCATCCCATTTGATCTGGAGCATACCCTTTTCTGCTTAATATCTAGGTACACAATACTGAGTCCCAAGGAGCCACAGGGAGCCTTTACTAAATACACTGGAATGTATCAAGTGCTGTCACAATATTCTCTTTAAAAGGTGAACTAAATGTTCTCTCACTAAATAAGACACTCGGGCATTTGAACCTACAAATGGATTTATTTAAATAAAACGGATGAATGAGCAGTGAACACTATAATACTCAAATATATATCTTCATCCTTGCCTTCCTCAGTAGCTAAAATATAACTTCAGTCAAGCCTAACTTCCCTCTGTTGACTAAATAACACCCAGCCCTCTGGCTGTGGCTATACAGCTAATACACTGATCTGTGAGTGTGGAATTGAGCGTTTTTTGTATTCGACCTACATTAAATGTGAGAACATATTTGTTACCTGGACCATCACCCAGATACATTGAACTAACCTTTGTTTGCAAAGTTTATTTGCTGTGCAATGTAAAGCCTTGTTCACAAACTATAATTAACCCTATGAATGCTGTTTCCAGAAGTAAATATTCCAGAGACTAAATCTATGTTTTTATCACACAAAACTAGATAATTTAATTTGACCAATTATACTGATAGCTTAAATATATGGGTTCCTCAGTGAGTAATGGTAATTTGACCACCTGCCTCGCTCTGAATAAAGTATATTTATATAAAGTCATACATATTGACCGATGAGTTGTAAGTTATCATTTGTCTTTTTTTTTAAACTATTACTGAATTATTCAGCTGTTACAGTACTAGTTGTTGCTGAGCCAACAAACAAATATCCTCTTATTTTATCTTTTCAGGAGCTTGAACAGTATAAAAGAAATGCTTCTAAATCATGGAAAGAGATGCAGTTTGACACACGGAGATAATTTAACCTTAAGTATTTGTATGGTGCATTTTTACATTTTAGTTTTGAAAATGCATAATTTATATAATTTGAAATGAATAGCTTTTTGACAGTATTTTAATACTTATTTCCAAAAGGCGTTAAGTGCCATTATACTTGAAGTATTTTACTACTAGGTTCTGTGACTTTTTTTTTTCTTAACTTTGTTTTTATCCTGTTCGATAAGTATATATTCAGTATGATAAAGGCTTGTTTATTTGGTGTATATTAAAAGGGGAGAAATTTATGGTTCTGTACATTTTGTGAAGTTCATTATCAAAAATTTGTCACTAGGTGATGAGGCATGTGTATAACCACATCTCCAAGAAACATGGGATTAGAATAATATATAACACTCTTGTCAGCTTATTTCAAAATGCAATAAATCTTACTGTCTTTAAAAACTTTGAAATTAAGTGAATATGATTTAAAATTAATCAGCTGAAGTAATGCATTCCATAATTCATCAGCTTTTCTGCTACTTCAAATACTTAGCTCTAAACTAATAGGAAAAGCTGGTAATATACAACAGATCAGCTAGGATACTGCAAACACAGGAAATTACGCATTGAATGAGCTGCAGACTGCTTTATAGAACAGCAGGAGCCTGATACATGGTATAAAAGTTCATCTTAGTGAGCCTCACCCCTCAAAAAGAAAACAGGCTAGCACCCCAGTGCAAAATTCTGCTGTTGCTTTGTTCCAGTGAAACAGCAACGTGCTCTTTTCCCACCCCTCTTGATGCAAATAGACCCACTCCACATGCCCAGGTAAGTGTATCTAATTTTGGAAAATGCCTTCCAAAACAGAATGGGGGAGTGGTGGGTAAGAGGCTCCAATGTCCTGCAGCACAGGAAGTATGATATGAATTCACACCTGTAATTTTAGTTGTAATATAGTCAATAGGCACCATGTGAAGGGCAGATGCAAATTCAGGAGGTGAGCAAAATTTAGAGGGAGAAAGATCTCGTTCGTCTTCAAGCAGATGCTGTCCATGGAGCAGTAGAAGCGTAAGAGCAGATCTCCTGTTTACCTTCTGCACTGAAAATGTTGCATGACTTAAGGAAGTGGAGGGAAAATGTTCAGAGAACAGTAAGAGGCAAATCGAACTACAGTGTATGAAAACAAGGTAATCCAACTTTGTGTAGCTGAATGGTGAGGCTACATGTGGAATATTTTAAGCTTTGTTTGTAATTGCCCTTCAAAGTGTCACTGATGCACTGCAGAAGGTTAGAGAAGAGCAAGAAGAATAATTCCATGTATGAAGCTCCAACTTGTTCAGTTAAATTGGCAAAGTATTATAAGAAATGTAATACTTACAGGAAGTGCATGCTATATGTAGGACTATTAACAGTTACAGATGTAAACATTTCCAGCAGTAGGTACTAGATAGCTGAGTTGCAGAAGCCATTTGCCATATTCTTCCCGCCACTTGTGGTTGCGATTATCTGATTTTTGTGATCAACTTGTTTGATGCAACAATGTATTTTAATATCCTCAAATATAGCATATATTTATCATAAATTAGTTGTTTTATATAAATCCTTCATGAAAAGCCTTGTATGACAGGTGTTACGACCAAGGTGGGAGGAGTGCACTGTCGTTTCTCCACAGGTCACAACATGTATTTAAATGTTTACTGAGTTAGCGATGCGGTCAGTCTTAGATTACTCTTTATCCCAGAATACACCAACCAGCTTTTTTTAAAGAAAAAACAAAATTATCAGTTTATTATAAAACAAGACATAACCAACAATGAAGCAAAGCATTAACAGAGTGAATTATGAAAGTTCCCTTTTTACCTTAGCCCCTCTCACGCAATTGCATTAACCGAAAAGATTTTTTTCCTTTAGAGCGCTGTTACAAAAAAAGACTTTGGCCAAATACTTTGTTTCTTGAAGGAAAAAGGAGAAGATATGGAAAGATATCAGTTGTCCCTTTTTGGTTTGGCATCCCAAATACATGTAGACAGCTGTCACTGGGATCTTTCTCTGGAGCGATTAGTTCAGGCGGCGTTGAGGATTTATCTGGCAGGTTTTTCCAGCGTTTTGGGAGAAATGCAGCAATGGGTTTCAAGCAGGCCTTTCAGGACGAATGTAGCATCAGTTTCTCTTTCTTACACTTGCTTCTAAGAGCTTGTCAAAGAGATGGAAAAGGCTGAGCTCGGGCAACTGCTCTCCTGCCTGGTTAAACTGACTGTCCAAGGTGAAACCAAAACAATGGGCTGAATTTTACAACCCTCTGACGTTGGGGGCCAGAAAATGCCTACGGAGAGGGCCGCCGCGCACCCCGACGCCGAGGGGGCCTGGCCTGATATTACCGGTGGCAACCCCCTGCTGCTTGGTGATGGGACTGCTATTAACATATGTAAATAAATTTAAATAACTGAATTAATTACCTTTACGTTCCCACCGTCTGTCCCGGTGCAATATTCGTGCTGGTGGCTGGCATTCCCATGCCTTCGAAACCCAGTCCGGGTAACCAAGGCAGAACACTGGTGGGGAGGGGGAAGGAGGTAAGTTTCTCAGCGCAGTGGGGGGGAGCGGGGTCAAACTATTATCACTGGTGTCGGGGATAGTGGGAAGGGTTATAGTGTAAAGTACTTGGTGGGCGGGAGGGGGAAGGTTTTTAGATTAGAGATACAGCACTGAAACAGGCCCTTCGGCCCACCGAGTCTGTGCCGAACATCAACCACCCATTTATACTAATCCTACACTAATCCCATATTCCTACCAAACATCCCCACCTGTCCCTATATTTCCCTACCACCTACCTATACTAGTGACAATTTATAATGGCCAATTTACCTATCAACCTGCAAGTCTTTTGGCTTGTGGGAGGAAACCGGAGCACCCGGAGAAAACCCACGCAGACACAGGGAGAACTTGCAAACTCCACACAGGCAGTACCCGGAATCGAACCCGGGTCCCTGGAGCTGTGAGGCTGCGGTGCTAACCACTGCGCCACTGTGGACAAGGGAGGTGTTTTGGAGGGGAGAGAGCAAGTGATTAATTGCATGGTTAATGGGGATGGGAGAGGGGCAAATCAAATGTTTATAAAATTTTTATAACCTCTCTTTAAATATTTAAATTAAAATGGCATCAGCACCGGCACGCAGGCAGCTGACTCCATTGCCAGGGACGGACAGCCTGCCCCCTCCATGTCATCGGGGGAGCGATCCGCCCTGGCTATTTAAATGAGCCACTGCGCTTAATATCACAGTGGCTCTATGATGTGCGGCCCACCATTGTTTTCGCCCGCCACCGAAATGTAAATTTCAGTCCAACATCTCGAGTCAAGTCTCCTGACCCCTATAAATCTTGACCTGTCACTTCTCTGTAAACGTCTCCCCTAAGGCAAAAAGCCCCTGCTGGGTATTTATCTGAAGACAGATGACTTCCATTACATGTTGTTTACAAACAAGACTCCTCAGTCCTTTCAATGACCCCAGTGAAAATAAAATATCCATGGAACTCCTTTCAGTTTTCACAAATAAAACGCAAGTCCTCAAAATTTAACAAAAAATTGAAGTACTTTTGTAACCGGTCCATTACGTTTCACTGCAATAGCTTGCAGTTAATAGCAAATGAAATATCTGGAGAGTTGTAACTAAAACGACATTGATTGACTAACAAAGATTCAACTGACCATGAAACCAAATGTGATTAAAATTTATCTTTGGGCTAATTGTTTTATTTTCTATTGTATGTACAAGTTCACAGTATTTTTACAAATCACACAAATATGCAATTTGCACAAAAAATCATTTCTTGGTCTGATAGTTATGTGCTCTATTTAGAAACACATTTTCAAGGCAACTATTATGCTGGTAAACATATTTGCTGAATATCACAAATCATAAATCTGTGCACAATTTAGACCTGTTGGATGGATTGAAAGCAAATCCTTATTAAAAATTATGGCCAAATAGCAGCATTACCTCTTTTTTATGTATAAGACAAAATCTTTCACAACCAGGTTTGGCAAAATAGTCTTGTGACATCAATGAAGCCTCATATTGTGACACCAGAATGTTTGGAAATGGGTCCATGGACATAATTTCCCAAAAACTTTATAATCTTAGCCAATGAATTGGGAATTTCTGTATCAGAATAAATAGATTGAAATGTAAATCCCTGTCGCAATCAGTATCCATTTCAACTTAATATTTTATGATGTAAATGTGTTTTAAAAATAGTCATATTCCTGACAATTTGTAATTGAACATGGCTGACTGCCCATCTGAAATCTGGCTGATACAATTCCCAAGCCTTGCATATTCTCTATACCCACCTTACTCATGCCATGCAATTTCTCAAAGGCCGGTGTGCTATCGTCATTTGTCAGCCTTGATGCAACATTCAGTGCACACCAATTAATTTTTTAATAAAAGCAAACTACTGCAGATGCTGGAAATCTGAAATAAAAACAAAAAGTGCTGGAAAATACTTAGCAGGTCTGGCAGCATGTGTGGAGAGAGAAGCAAAGTTAATGTTTCAGGTCCGTGACCTTTAAAGTATATTATCCAAGTTCACCCTGATCACCTTTCATTTTATTACTGTTTAAATGGAAAGGATCTCTTTCTGTTTCTCTCCTCCTCATGGCTCAGCGAGTTTGTCTGTTGAAAAGTCTGTCCATAATATAGACCAAGACTATGCAATGTTTGATCCTTAGTCTATGCAGAATTACCAGATCTTAGCTGGAGTGGCAATAAAGGAGCTATATTTGGTCTTGGGAGAAGGGGGGATAATCAGTCAGGGTTCCTGCTTTCTATTTTAATCCACCAACCCTGCTGGAAATGCAGAGTTGAGAACAGGATTAGGCTTGGCTGGGCTGTGGTGCTATCTCTGTTAAATAGCCTGGCAATATTTATTGTCAGTACTCAGACATAAACATGGTTGAAGTATGGGAGGGCAACTAACCCCTGGATCTATACCTCAACAGGTTAAGTGTCAGGAAAGGAAAAAATTGTTCAGATAGAAAAATAATTTTTAACTTGAAAATCTAATTTCCTCACAATCTTTCAGGAGTGTAAGCATTTCAAGTTGCAGCTCTTTGTTCTCACTACCGCTGGATTATTAAATCTCGAATCTTGAAACTAATAAGGCCCAAGATAACTAGAGCAGGCAAGAAAATGTACAGCGTTAGAAAATCATACACAAATCTAGAAGCTGCCCCGGGGTATGTTGAATCAAGATACTGAATCCCTTGTGTAAACCAGCAGGGAACATTTGTGGTATTCGGAGATGACTGTTCACCTGTGGATACAAATAGCAAATACAACTTGTCACAAATGATTTGGAATCTCATAATATGTTGCACATTATAAATATAATTTGTATGAACTTCTTTTGCCTGGCATGCAATTTTAAATATTCAATAACTATCTTCATGAAACAGTACATGCAACTATTTTGCTGCTTATAAGACATGGGTTGGTGCAATTACTTTTGGAGATAGAAGACCAAAGGCATAAATGTTTTTCCTAGAAATGGCCTTCTATTATTTCAGAAGTCATATGTAATTGTTTTAGCAAAAACTAAGATATTGGAATGATCCTATTTACTACTAATGAATGGACATTATAAATGTGATAGTTTTAGTTGAAATATTTAGGTGTTAACGTTTACACTTTTTTCCAACAACATCATCCATAAGAGTTCTTTCAAAAGCAAACTCTGAAAAAGAGATAAAAACCTAAGCATGATGAACTTGATAATCAACCTGTAGAAAGACAATTATCAAGCTATGAGAAAGTTTAGGAGCTATACTTGGCATGAAGTACGTCTATATAACTTATCACCAGTGCTGTACATCTTTCACACTGAGGGCTGGATTTTGTTCTCCTCCCGATGTCAGGCTCCATTGGTGGGGTGGGGGGGGGGGGGGGGGGTGGTGGTGGGTGGTGGCGATGGTGCCGAAAGACTGGACATGGGTATTGCTGGGCCCGATCTTTCTGGCAGCGGACCCTCTGCTACTCTGTGACGGGTCTCGACTTTACATATTTAAATGAAGTGTTTGCATTAATTAAAATCTAATCTGCAGCAATTTTACCTGCAGTTCTGGATCTTCAGTGCGACATGCGGCACTCACGTCCAGGGAAAGCTGGTGCCTCTGAGGTGGTGAAGGGGGAAACTCTGGCTTTGTAGTGTAGTGGGGGGACGGGGTGAACTCTGCATCTGTAGTGTAGTTGTGGGGGATGGGGCAATATGTATTTTTTCTGTAGTTGGTGGGGGGGACAGAGGCAACTCTCAGTTATTCTGCAGGGCTGGCAGCCCTTAAAAATGGCACACCCACCCCACATCACCAGCAGTTTTTGTTATAAAGTCATGATCTGAAGTTGCTAAAGTCTTGGAGCTTGTGCTGAACTTAGTTGGAACAGTAATTTTGTTTCTAGTTGTATATAAAACATTTTATGCATCTAGTGAGAATGTAGCATTCAATTTTAACACCAATTTAAATAACTAATTTCAAAGCTAACAAATCCCCAACTTTAGATATTCGCAAAAGAACTTGGTAATTTCAATCTAATCTCAAAATGTGCTATTTTATATGCTTGCCTTTTCGTATTTAACTATGAAGTTTTTTTAAAAGTAAGTTGTGCACCTGCGGTTATGGCATACAGTCAATACATCCCATGTCTGGCTGTAATTGTTTTTTTATTAAGATTATTCAGAACTTTGTGAAATTTGCCCTTTCTGGATGTGCAACAATTGTGAAAGATATGGCCCTACTTGTCATCATATTGACCTTGAATCTAAGTAGGTAATGTTAAATGTTCAAGCATCTGAGCTAATGATAAATAGATAAGGTGCAAAGTTCATCTAATTTTATTTAATTACAACTCCTCAAACACTCACCATTGGAACATGTGAAATTTAAACCATAAAATTCATTAACCATCAGGATCTCGACTCCATATTTCTGAAATGTGAAGAAACTCAGCCATCGAAATGGTTCAGACATATCTTCTTGGCTCCTAAAATTATGAAATCGAAACGAGCCATTTTAATCATATTGTTTCACAGCAGCCTGTTTAACATGCCATGTATTCATACATTTATCTCCCTCTATTTCATTCATCCTCTCCTGTAGGCACTAAATACTCTAGTACCATCCTAAAACTCCTGTCCAATGCCAAGTGAGCATCTTTCAAGTGCAAGTCTAGGCCTTGATTGTCAGCCAAGTATTAGCTTCTGAGGACATCACAGTGAAAGCAAATCCTGTTATCAATTATATTCCACATGGTGCACTTTCCGCCAGGGATCACTGGATGCGAAAGAACAAACTTGCATTTATATAGCACCTTTCATGTTCTCAGTAAAGCCCAAAGCACTTCACAGCCTGTCAAGTATTTTTGAAGTATCGTCTGTCACAACGAAGGCAAATAATAGTGATCAGAAAGAGAACCCCAGCTGATATCTTCTTGTGGGCGGCACAGTGGCGCAATGGTTAGCAACCTAGCCTCACAGCTCCAGGGACCAGGGTTCAATTCTGGGTACTGCCTGTGTGGAGTTTGCAAGTTCTCCCTGTGACCATGTGGGTTTTCACCGGGTGCTCCGGTTTCCTCCCACAGTCAAAGACTTGCAGGTGATAGGTAAATTGGCCATTGTAAATTGCCCCTAGTGTAGGTAGGTGGTAAGGAATACGGGATTACTGTAGGGTTAGTATAAATGGGTGGTTGTTGGTTGGCACAGACTCGGTGGGCCGAAGGGCCTGTTTAAGTGCTGTTCTCTAAATAAAATAATAAAATAAATAAACATGGTGCACTGAGGCCACTTGTGCTCTAATTGCTGCCTGAGTTGCAATTAATTAACTCAGGACAGGAATAATAGTTATTACTGTCCTGACTATGTCTCAGTTACCAATTAAGCCATGCAATCTCTGACTGTAAAATTATAAAACTCTGGAGGGGTCTGAGAGAATCAAAATCATTTGCTATAATATTTTGTCGTATGAGCATACGAATTAGGAGTAGGCCACTCAGCCCCTCGAGGCTGCTCTGCCATTCAACAAGATCATAGCTGATCTGATTGTAATCTCAACTCCACATTCCTGCCTATCCCCGATAACCTTTCACCCCTTTGCTTATCAAGAATCTATCTACCTCTGCCTTAAAAATATTCAAAGACTCTGCTTCCACTGCCTTTTGAGGAAGAGAGTTCCAAAGACTCACGACCCTTTGAGGGAAAAATTTCTCCTCATCACTGTCTTAAATGGGTGCCCCCTTATTTTTAAACAGTGGCCCCTAGTTCTAGATTCTCCCACAACAGGAAACATCCTATCCACATCCACCCTGTCGCAATCCCTCAAGATCTTATATGTTTCAATCAAGTCGCCTCTTACTCTTCTAAACTCCAGCAGTTACAAGCCTAGTCTGTCCAACCCTTCCTCATAAGACAACCCGCCCATTCCAGGTATTATTCTAGTAAAGCTTAAGATTTGCTTTCACTTCCCTCTAGTAACTAAGATAACGTATTAACTCACAACTTTTTCACAGGTACGTTATAGGCAGAGCTCACGAGGAAGTATTAGAAATTTGAATGAAAATAACTTTTGGCAAAATGTCAGTCCCTTTAGGGATAGCTGGTTAGTCTACTCAATGCCCATCGGTATCTCAAAATTGCACTAAATCCATGATATACTGGCACATTGCATATTGAAAGTAGGCCTGAAACAGGCAGGTTCATACACTGCCCTTTTGAACTCCCTTGCAAAAATGGCACTGGCCATACTGTGCGTGGTGGTACACTGCCATTTTTGGCCCACTAACCCATTCCCACCAGACAGAGGCTATTAAATTCAGCTCTAATATGTCCCCAACTAATTAACCCTTAATTGTGATAACAACTAGATTTTGTGTCAGTAAAGGACAGATCACACACAGCTTTCTCTTATTAGCAGAATCCTATACCAAGTGTTATATAGTATAAAGCTCCTATCATACATTACAGCATATCCTGTCAGCAGTGCAATAGGAATCATATATTGAATTCCAAAACTTCTCACCTTAAGAAACTTGATCCAAGTAGAGTTCCTGCTACAGTAATTAAAGCCACAGCACTGTTTACTATATTTGGATTCTGAACAACACCAAGTATGATCAGTGTTAGAAGTTCACCAACTAGATGCGGCACTATGAGTACAGCAAAGAAACAGCCAAACCGCCCCCACAGTGGAAACATTCCCAAAGTCCTGAAAAACAAAATCAGGCAACTAAAATAAATTCCTCCTCCCCACTGGTAACATTTGCAGAGGTAAAATCATCATAATCCCTATAAGTAGTTTATTGTACACAATAACTCACAATATCTGTGTAGGAAATTGAAGCATAGAAAAAGATAGGGTTACGAATAGACCATTCTGCAAATCAAAGCTTATCTCTATAGCACAATTGTATTTTGAATAAGCCAAATGTGTTTTTCTGATATCCTAAATTTACTTTTCACTAATTTCCATGTATGTCCTCTGTTATTGGCATACTTTGAAGTAACAAATTGCGTTTACCTTACCATTTATTATTTCATATACTTTAATAAGATTGCAGCTTAACAAACTTCTTTCTAAACTGAATTCTTAGACTTCCTCGTCATCCCTCATCCCCTTTGCACTTGTGTTCAGCCTTCTGTATTATTTGTAATGCAAGTTTTTTTTGTGAATTGGTGACCAAATCTAAACACTTTGGCTTGACGTTTTGGTTCGGTTATGTTGTTTTCTTTGGTGCAATTTATCCAAAATCAGCAAAACCAGTGCAAAAAATCGAGGAATTTCTAGCACAAATTATATCCAGTGCAAATTGAGTTCCCGCAATCTTTTGTGCTGGTTTAAAAATTATTGCACTAGAAGCCAGCCCCACCACAAAAGCAGCAGAATTTTGGCCACAATTTGTGCCCGAATCGCCAATTGCACCCGAATCGCCAATTGCACCCACAGCAGAAACCCTGCACAGGGTTCGCACAGAGACGATATGCTGCAAAAAACATTAAAACATTGAAGAATTTCCTCAAGTCATTTGGGGTACTTGACTTTGGTTAATGATGTAAAATGGTCGATATGGAATCAGCTGCCCGTTATACACCTCTTCTGATTTCCATTTCCATATCTTCAATGGCAGCTGATTTGATAACGACCATTTTACACTATTGTCCAAAGTCTAAATTCAGACCGTTATGTGTTAAACACGGTAGGGAGATTTCCTCTGATCACTACTTCAGTGATAATGTAAACCTGCCCTTTCAGAAAGTAAATTCTAGCAAAATCACAAGACAATCAAAGAACTTCTGTGACATCAGTAAGACACAGTAATGAGAGGTGATCTTCTCCCATAATTCACTCTTACCCACAATTTATTTTTTTGTTTATTTGCAGTGTTTTAAGTTAACTTAAATTTTTCTGCTATTCTTTGTAGTACCCTGCACCTCAGACCAATCCCAAGCATTACATGACTTGCTTCCAGCCAATGGTCAACTCATTCCATCTTTATTCATTTCTATGAGAGGCTGTTGGTTTAAGTAAATGTATATTGAATTTGGGGTTTGGCAGTACATCCTTTACCCAACTACCTCACCATTGTAAAGACTAATCTATTAACCAATTTTTGTGTGCTGAGAAAACAGCTAGGGAAATATCACATTCCAAAATTTTTCAATAAATCCAAGACTGTCCTCTTACTGTAATTATGATGCTATTTTGTATGACTGCTTGCTTTATATTCCTTCGTAAATATGATTTTTTGTGTGTTGCACAAAACAATTTGGGAAATTAATAGTACATTGTATATTTAAAGAATGCAAAGTAATAAATATCAATATTAGAATATAAAACTAATATTTAATGAGCCTTACTGAAGTAAAACCACAAATCTTTAATTCAGGTCATTCTTTTATACTGGCATAGTACACTCATCCCTAAAATGTTCCTGTGATCGGTGAAACAATTCTTACCAGTAGACAAAGAAGCAGTAAATAGCCACACTGACTAGGCTGAAGGGCAGGATGTGGATGACGTAGGCCAGAAACATCAGCCATTTCTGATACAGACCATCTGTACTTTCCTGGTCGGCTATTGCCCGTAATGAAGGATCTTAAGTTTTTATAAAGAAGATAAATATTATTGAAGAACCAATTTTATTAAAATAGACAGTTCAGCCTTGTAAATACTAAATTACAGATCTTTTTAGTATTGAAAATACACCAGAAAGTTTAAAAAAAAAAGCTTGCACATGAGCAATTTCTCCACAGCTGCCAGAACTCTGAAATCTACCCCTCAATGTGAGTCGGACAGATTTCAGAGCACCAGGAGTCAACATAGTCAGAAAGCACCATTTCTATTTAAAGAGGTTCTGTACAATATAAGCTGGCTATAAATTGATCTACGTTTTGAGGTACTGAAAAAGCTACAAACAACCAAAGTTCGAACTTTTGATCCTTCAGTCACTGCTGGAATTTGCTACCATGAATATTTTGAAAGCACAAATTCTTTTTATCATGCCACCGATTCATTCGAACTAAATAGATTACTTATTAGCTATAAACCAAAACATAATTAATGACATACAAACAGTGACAGCATTCAGCATCCCAGTGTAAGGTAAAGCACATATGCTTTGGTAGATGATCCCAATTCGGTCTTGCACAGCACCCTTTGATGGATCACTATTCAGCTTCATCAAGAAAAAAACTACAAACAGGCCATAGAACAGATTTTGGGACAGGCGCATAATAATCCCAGTCTTGTTTCTAGATAAATTCCTTGTGACTCGCCTGCAATGAAAAATGAGAAGCAATAGGTCCTTTTACTTAAAAGTTAGCAAATATATTAAAGAATGCAAACCATCATTTTGACAAAGAAATACAAAAAGTATAACAGAGGACATTGGTAGGGTGTTGAACGAATACTTCACATCTGTCTTCACCCAAGAGAAAGAGGATGTAGATATGGAACTTAGAGAGAGAGAGGGACTGTGAGGTTCTTGAGCAAATTGTCCTAGGGAGTGACGAGGTTTTGGCAGGCTTAAAAGTGGACAAATCTCCAGGTCTGGACGATTTGTGTCCCAGGATGCTGTGGGAAGCGAGGGTGGGGATTGCAGGGGCTCTGACCCTAATTTTTAATTCCTCTCTGGCCACGGGGGAGGTGCCAGAGGACTGGAGAACAGCTAATGTGAACAAAGAACAGTACAGCACAGGAACAGGCCATTCGGCCCTCCAAGCCTGCGCCCATCTTGATGTTTGCCTAAACTAAAACCTTCTGCACTTCTGGGGACCGTATCCCTCTATTCCCATCCTATTCGTGTATTTGTCAAGATGCCTCTTAAACGTTGCTATTGTACCTGCTTCCACCACCTCCCCCGGCAGCAAGTTCCAGGCACTCGCCATCCTCTGTACAAAGAACTTGCCTCGCACATCCCCTCTAAACTTTGCCACTCTCACCTTAAACCTATGTCCCCTAGTAACTGACTCTTCCACCCTGGGAAAAAGCTTCTGACTATCCACTCTGTCCATTCCACTCATAACTTTGTAAACCTCTATCATGTCACCCCTCCACCTCCGTCGTTCCAATGAAAACAATCCGAGTTTATCCAACCTCTCCTCATAGCTAATGCCCTCCAGACCAGGCAACATCCTGGTAAACCTCTTCTGTACCCTCTCCAAAGCCTCCACGTCCTTCTGGTAGTGTGGCGACCAGAATTGCACGCAATATTCTAAGCCTAACTAAAGTTCTGTACAGCTGCAGCATGACTTGCCAATTTTTATACTCTATGCCCCGACCGATGAAGGCAAGCATGCCGTATGCCTTCTTGACTACCTTATCCACCTGCGTTGCCACTTTCAGTGACCTGTGGACCTGTACGCCCAAATCTCTCTGCCTGTTAATACTCCTAAGGGTTCTGCCATTTACTGTATACTTCCCACCTGCATTAGACCTTCCAAAATGCATTACCTCACATTTGTCCGAATTAAACTCCATCTGCCATTTCTCCGCCCAAGTCTCCAACCGATCTATATCCTGCTGTATCCTGACAATCCTCAACACTATCCACAACTCCACCAACCTTTGTGTCGTCCGCAAACTTACTAATCAAACCAACTACATTTTCCTCCAAATCATTTATATATACTACAAACAGCAAAGGTCCCAGCACTGATCCCTGCAGAACACCACTAGTCACATCCCTCCATTCAGAAAAGCACCCTTCCACTGCTACCCTCTGTCTTCTATGACTGTGCCAGTTCTGTATCCACCTTGCCAGCTCACCTCTGATCCCATATGACTTCACATTTTGTACCAGTCTGCCATGAAGGATCTTGTCAAAGGCTTTACTGAAGTCCATATAGATAACATCCACTGCCCTTCCTTCATCAATCATCTTTGTCACTTCCTCAAAAAACTCAATCAAATTAGAGAGACATGACCTCCCCTTCACAAAACCATGCTGCCTCTCGCGAATAAGTCCATTTGTTTCCAAATGAGAGTAAATCCTGTCCTGAAGAATCCTCTCTAATAATTTCCCTACCACTGACATAAGGCTGGCCTATAATTTCCTAGATTATCCTTGCTCCCCTTCTTAAACAAAGGAACAACATTGGCTATTCTCCAGTCCTCTGGGACCTCACCTGTAGCCAATGAGGATGCAAAGATTTCTGTCAAAGCCCCAGCAATTTCTTCCCTTGCCTCCCTCAGTATAGATCCCATCAGGCCCTGGGGACTTATCTACCTTAATGCTTTGCTAGACACCCAACACCTCCTCCTTTTTGATAATGAGATGACTGAAACTATCTACACTCCCTTCCCTAGGCTCATCATCCACCAAGTCCTTCTCTTTGGTAAATACTGATGCAAAGTACTCATTTAGTACCTCGCCCATTTCCTCTGGCTCCACACGTAGATTCCCTTCTCTGTCCTTGAGTGGGCCAACTCTTTCCCTAGTTACCCTCTTGCTCTTTATATACGTATAAAAAGCCTTGGGATTTTCCTTAATCCTGTTTGCCAATGACTTTTCATGACCCCTTTTAGCCCTCCTGACTCCTTGCTTAAGTTCCTTCCTACTGTCTTTATATTCTTCAAGGGATTCGTCTGTTCCTAGCCTTCCAGCCCTTACAAATGCTTCCTTTTTCTTTTTGACTAGGCTCATAATATCCAGCTATTTAATAGTGGTCCCACTATTTAAGAAAGGTTGTAGAGATAAGCCAGGGAACTACAGACCAGTGAGTCTCACGTCACTGGTAGGGAAACTATTGGAGAAAATTCTGAAGGAGAGAATCTATCACCACTTGGAGAGGTAAAATTTGATTAGGAATAGTCAGCATGGCTTTGTCAGAGGGAGGTCATGCCTAACAAATTTGATTGAATTTTTTGAGCATGTGACCAGGTGTGTAGATGAGGGTAGTGTAGTTGATGTAGTTTACATGGATTTCAGCAAAGCCTTTGATAAGGTTCCACATGGGAGACTTATCAAGAAAGCAAATGCACATGGGATACAAGGTAACTTGATAAGGTGGATTCAAAATTGGCTTAGCTGTAGGAGACAGAGAGTGATGACAGACGGCTGTTTTAGTGACTGGAAGCCAGTTTCCAGTAGCGTACCACAGGGATCTGTGCTGGGTCCCCTATTGTTTGTCATTTATATAAACGACATAGATGACTATGTGGGGGGTAGAATCAGTAAGTTCACGGATGACACAAAGATTGGCCGAGTGGTTAACAGTGAGGTGGAGTGTCTTAGGTTGCAGGAAGATATAGACGGGATGGTCAAATGGGCAGAAAAGTGGCAGATGGAATTTAACACTGAAAAGTGTGAGGTGATACACTTTGGAAGGAGTAATGTGACACGGAAGTATTCAATGAATGGCCTGACACTGGGAAGTTCCGAGGAACAAAGGGACCTTGGCGTGTTTGTCCATCGATCTCTGAAGGCAGAAGGGCAGGTTAATAGGGTGGTGAAAAAGGCATATGGGACACGCCTTTATCAATCGAGGCATAGATTACAAAAGCAGGGAGGTCATGTTGGAGTTGTACAGAACTTTGGTAAGGCCACAGCTGGAGTACTGTGTGCAATTCTGGTCGCCACATTATAGGAAGGATGTGATTGCATTGGAGGGAGTGCAGAGGCGATTCACCAGGATGTTGCCTGGGATGGAACATTTAAGCTATGAAGAGAGGTTGGCGAGGGTTCAGTTGTTTTCACTGGAGCAGAGAAGACTGAGAAGTGACCTGATCGAGGTGTACAAGATTATGAGGGCATGGACAGGGTGGATAGGGAGCAGCTGTTCCGCTTAGTTGAAGGGTAAGTTACGAGGGGTCACAAGTTTAAGGTGAGCGGCGGGAGGTTTAAGAGGGATTTGAGGAAGAACTTTTTTACCCAGAGGGTGGTGACAGTCTGGAATGCACTGCCTGGGAGGGTGGTAGAGGCAGGTTGCCTCACATCCTTTAAAAAGTACCTGGATGAGCACTTGGCACGTCATAACATTCAAGGCTATGGGCCAAGTGCTGGCAAATGGGATTAGGTAGACAGGTCAGGTGTTTTAATGCATCGGTGCAGACTCGATGGGCCGAAGGGCCTCTTCTGCACTGTATTATTCTATGAATCTGTGATAACTTGTAGATAATTATATAATAAACCTGAAACTTATATTTTGTTAAAGATATTCATGTATTTGTTCTCCACCCTCTATTTTTAAAAATTAGCTTTTTCCTAAGTGAATGATGGCACCGCCATGGAATGGGTCTTCTTGGTGAATTCCTAGTTAAGTAATGCCACTGTGGGAACAGATCAAAGTGAGGAACAAGCTACCATTTCCTCACAGGGAGGAAAGGAGAACAGGATGGCCAGACCGTTCTGATGCATCTACTAGCAATCTACAACACAGCAGCAGTGGTGAAGCAAAAACAAGAAATGCTGGAAATCTGAAACAAAAACAAGAAATGCTGGAATCACTCAGCAGGTCTGGCAGCATCTGTGGAAAGAGAAGCAGAGTTAACGTTTCGGGTCAGTGACCCTTCTTCGGAACTGACAAATATTAGAAAAGTCACAGATTATAAACAAGTGATGTGGGGGTGGGGCAAGAGATAACAAAGGTGAAGGTCCAGGCCACATAGCTGACCAAAAGGTCACGGAGCAAAGGCAAACAATATGTTAATGGTGTGTTGAAAGACAAAGCATTAGTACAGATTAGGTGTGAATACACTGAATATTGAACAGCAGCAAGTGCAAACCTGAAGAATAACAACCTGAAAAAAACAGTGGGTAAGCAAACTGAACAAACTAAGATGAAATGAAATAAATGCAAAAAAAGATTGTAAAAAATGTAACAAGGAATGTAAAAAAAAGGAAGAAAAAATAACTAAAAATGAAAGTAAAATGGGGGGCTGTCATGCTCTGAAATTATTGAACTCAATGTTCAGTCCGGCAGGCTGTAGTGTGCCTAATCGGTAGATGAGATGCTGTTCCTCGTGCTTGCGTTGATGTTCACTGGAACACTGCAGCAATCCCAGGACAGAGATGTGAGCATGAGAGCAGGGGGGAGTGTTGAAATGGCAAGCAACCGGAAGCTCAGGGTCCTGCTCAGTCCGCAAGCAGGACCCTGAGCTTCCGGTTGCTTGCCATTTCAACACCCCCCCTGCTCTCATGCTCACATCTCTGTCCTGGGATTGCTGCAGTGTTCCAGTGAACATCAACGCAAGCACGAGGAACAGCATCTCATCTACCGATTAGGCACACTACAGCCTGCCGGACTGAACATTGAGTTCAATAATTTCAGAGCATGACAGCCCCCCATTTTACTTTCATTTTTAGTTATTTTTTCTTCCTTTTTTTACATTCCTTTTTACATTTTTTACAATCTTTTTTTGCATTTATTTCATTTCAGTTTGTTCAGTTTGCTTACCCACTGTTTTTTTCAGGTTGTTTTTCTTCAGGTTTGCACTTGCTGCTGTTCAATATTCAGTGTATTCACACCTAATCTGTACTAATGCTTTGTCTTTCAACACACCATTAACATATTGTTTGCCTTTGCTCCGTGACCTTTTGGTCAACTATGTGGCCTGGTCCAATCTGCATCTTCTCCTTTGTTATCTCTTGCCCCACCCCCACCTCACTTGTTTATAATCTGTGACTTTTCTAATATTTGTCAGTTCCGAAGAAGGGTCACTGACCCGAAACGTTAACTCTGCTTCTCTTTCCACAGATGCTGCCAGACCTGCTGAGTGATTCCAGCATTTCTTGTTTTTGTTTCAGATTTCCAGCATTTCTTGTTTTTGTTTCAGATTTCCAGCATCCGCAGTATTTTGCTTTTATAGCAGTGGTGAAGCAGCTCTGCATCCCTCCTCTTACCCAGATAAACCTGTCATTGGAAGATTACAGCAAAGCAAATAAGGAAGAAATATCATATAATTTATCAGTAGCAGCTGAGCAAGAGTGGCATAGCTTGATTTCACCACAGATAATTGTTTTTCTTTTGATCTTGTATGGTTCCCCAACTCAACACATAGGTTAATTAATAAACAAAGTCACAGCCTACCATCCCTTGGGAAGTCACAAAACAATCTAGGTACGCAGAATTTTTTCAGTAAGATTTGTGTTATTGAAACCCATCATAATATTGTGCACCTCTATCAGTTCTCCCCTGGACCTCCTTTGCTCCAAGAAGAACAACCCCAGCTTCTCCAACCTAACCCTGGAGCTAAAATCCTTCATCCCTGGAACCCTCTCAAGGACCCTCACATTTATCAAAAGTCATACTAGCCAGTAAACACCAATTTGCATTACTAAAGTTCAAAAATTAGAAGCCCAATAGACTCCCTGGGCTAGATTTTCTTTCCAGGGTCCCAATCGCAATGCCCGGATGAACTCTAGGTTGGGAACCCAGCAATGTTGGTGGTGGAACCCTGGAGGCGATTTTGGAGGCAGAGATTATTGTCTGAAATTGTTGAACTCAGTGTTGAGTCCGTAAGGCTGTAAACTGCCTAAATGAAAAATGAGATGTTGTTCCTCGAGCTTGTGTTGAGCTTCACTGGAACACTGCAGTAGGCCCAAGATATAGAGAGGTCAGCGTGAGAGCAAAGTGGAGAATTAAAATGGAAAGCCCCCAGAAGCTCAGGGTTATGCTCGAAGGTAGGTGTTCCTCAAAGCAGTCACCCAATCTGCATTTGGGCTCCCAAAAGTAGAGCAGCCTGAATTGCAAGCAGCAAATGCTGTATACTAAAATGAAAGAAGTACACGTAAATCGCTGTTTCACCTGGAAGGAATGTTTGTCGCCTTGGACAGTGAGGAGAGAGGCGGTAAAAGAGTGGGTATTACACCTCCTATGATTACATAGAAAGGTGCTATGAGAAGGAAAGGGGGTGTTAGTGTGATTGAGGAGTAGACCAAGTTGGAATTCACCCTTCAGAATGCTGATAGGGGAGGGGAAGGGAAGATGTGTTTGGCGATGGCATCACGCTGGAGGTGGCTGAAATGGCGGAGGATGATTCATTGAATACGGAGATTGGTGGGGTGAAAGGTGAAGACAAGGGGAACCTTATCATGGCTCTGGTAGGGAGGGGGAAGGGGTGAAAGCAAAAGTACGGGAAACGAGTCAGACACTGTAGAGGGCCCTATCAACCATGGGGATGGTGGGGAAATCCTCGGTTGAGGGAAAGGGAAGACATACCTGAAACGTTGATGTGGAAGGTTGCATCATCAGAATAGATGCGACAGAGACAGAGAAACTGGGAGAATAGAATGGAGTCCTTACAGGAAGCAGGAAGTGTAGTCAAGATAGCTGTGGGAGTCAGTGGGCTGGCTTATAGTGAATATTTGTTGATAGCCTGTCCCCAGAAATGGAGAAGTCAAGGAAGGGAAGGGAACAATCGCAGATGACCTTGTGAAGGTGAGAGAAGGATGGAAATTAG
Source organism: Heterodontus francisci (assembly GCF_036365525.1). Lineage (NCBI taxonomy): Eukaryota > Metazoa > Chordata > Chondrichthyes > Heterodontiformes > Heterodontidae > Heterodontus > Heterodontus francisci. Next base: position 95,995,808 of record NC_090383.1, on the reverse strand, counting down.
AAGCAAAGTTGATGAAGTTTTCCAGTTCAGGGAAATTACATCAATACAGTCATCAGTGTACTGGAAAAAGAGGTGAGGGACGGGGCCTGAATAGGGAAACCCCTCCACTGCTCGGCCACTGGCTGCAGGTGTGGCCCTATGGCTATGGCGGATTTGGGGGCTGGGGTTTCCTTGCAGGAAGGAACGCTGTCCTCCCCCCCCCCCCCCCCCATCGCCTGGTCTGCCACCAGGAGGCTGCTGCCATTCCTTGGCCGTGTTTCGGCCTCAGCAGGGGCCCCACATGACAACTGGAAAATTCCAGTTCTCGCCAGCTGAGCGGCCTTAATAGGCTCTTTAGATGATCTAATTGGCTACCTTTTGCTTGCAGGCACAGAGTCTTCACTCCCCCAATCCAACCTGTTCCAAAATGGCCTGGAAGAGAGAACCTTCCGTCAAACCTCTGCAGCCAAATGAAAATTTAGCCCTCTGTTTTTACAAAATGTGGAAACCATTATTGTTAGAGACTACTGGCTCCAACTTCCACATGGCAAAAGAATAAAGTGCAGTAAAGACAACATTTTACCATGCACTAGTTTGGGACAGCAGAAGGGCTGTATTACAGTCTTGGGACATCGTCTGCAAAAATGTTTAGCAAACTTCATCTCTCACTACAGAAATCTCTAAACTTTTACTATCGTGGTATCTAATCCATTGAAAAGTAAATTATATATGCAGTATACATTGTAATACATAACATATGAATGTAAGGTATTGAAGTAGATATACCTGATCAGTATCCAGAGTTTGAAGCCTGTGTTTGGAGAAGCTCTGCTCTTGAAAGGAATAGATGGTGATTGTTTTGTTTGCTTTACTGCTTTAATATTCTCCAGTGCATTGTTAAATATTTTTGAATTTCGATATGAGAATGAAATTTCTTGGACTCTGCTGTAAGTCTCAATTTCCCTGTCCATGCTTCTAGTGTCAACAGAAGTCAGATCCACTGCACAATATTAACAGAAGCAAATTAACAGATGTGCAATTTTTTTTTCAGGTATGTTCAAATTATATCAAACAAACTGATGCTAAGCCTGTTAAATCTTCTTCCACGTGGATATCAGTTTAAAACAAGGACTGGAATTAGAGCTTGAAAATTTCTGTCATTGAAAGTGCATAAACCAACAAGAATTGTGTTTGCAAGGGTGGCAAAAATCATAAGTTCATCAACTTGCTCACCTCCTGCCCATTCTGCACTTTGTGCTACATTCCTGAACGTGCCATTATACATTCAAATTTAAATTAAAAAGTTTAATCATACATTTCAATCCAACGCAAAATAGCTATTAATTGGGGGACCTATGACCTTCCACATGTACAGTACACTAATCTGACCCATTTCAAGTTGGCACTAAAGACATATCTGATTCTGGCATATGGCAAAGGCATTCCTAGTCACCACACTGTTCAATTGCAAGCTCCATGGATTGCTTTCCTTGCTGATACCCCGTTCAATGGTCAACGTTCAATGTTCAGCAGAAGCAATTATGGAGCTGAGCCATCTGTTGCAGCCAACCTCCATAACAGGGACTGTACTGCTAGTGGTAATCAAGGTGATCGCATTCCTCAGCGTGGGAGTAGTATCACAGATCTGCTCTGGTTTTAATCAAATAAAAACATAAAATTGAAAGCAGATACTTCCAAGCTAATTTAATCCTTAGGCTGTCAACAGTTCCACCGAAAATCCTGCCTTCCTGCGCTAATCCCTTTTCTTTTTGCTCCAATTCCCCACTCATAAGCAGAACATAAGAAAAGTCAATATGAAGACAAGACTCATCAAGAACAGTTTTAGCATAAGGCCGCTGATTCTCTTGAACCAGTAACTGTATGGCACAGGATACCTAAAGAGCGAAGGGAAAAATATCTGTTGTATTTACCAGACCATAAGATGCACTTTGCTCCTGCAATAAAGTCACCTAAAATTGCCATGCATCTTATGGTCTGACGGTTACCCCGTCGCACAGATTATTAGCACTTGTTTCGGAGTTATGCACAGTGATTACAGTACCAGTAGTATATAGTGGGGCTTTTGTAAAATCTGGTGTGAACCCAATGGATATAAAACAAAAATGGTTTTCTTATACTGTAGGATTCAAACTAGAAGTGGTAAGGTATACAAAACAGCATGAAAATAGGGTGTCTGATAGAGATTTTGGTCCTTCCCCAACCAAGAAAATGATACATGAATGGAAGAAGCAAGAAGAAGAACTAATGAAAATGGAAACGAGCAAGTACACTTCTCCTGGGCATGCTGTAAAATGGTCACAGCTGGAGGAAGAGGAGAAAAATTGGATAATAACAGACCACAGGAAAAATTGAATTTTTGTCTCTACCAAAATGATTGTATGTGAAACAACAGGAGTAGTGGTAGCAAGTGGCATTACTGATTTTGGCAGGACAACATCTTGGTGCTACAGATTTATGGAATGGCATGGGCTAAGCATTCATGCGAGAACCAGGACAGCACAGAAGATGCCGGCCAAATACGAAACGAAGATATTTGAATTTCATAGGTTCATGATTAATACAAGGAAAAAAAGTGTTTTGAACTTGGACAGATAGGCAATATGGACAAAGTTCCTTAACTTTTGATGTTCGCACTACTGTGGACATTGAAAGTGCTAAAGCAATACCAATAAAATTGGCCACAAGAAAACCCACTACACTGTCTTTTTGACATGTTGTTCTGATGGCAAAAATCTGCCGCCGTTACTGATCTTTAAGAGAAAAACAGCTCCAAGGGTTGAAATTCCATATGGAATTCTTGTTCATATTCATCTTAAGGGATGGATGAATGAAGAAGAGATGACATTATGGCAGGGGAAAGTGTGGTCGAATCATCCAGATAGCCTTCTAAAAAAAAAGCCCTATTAGTGTGTGAATAGTTCTGGGCACATATAACTGAGGCCACGAAAAGGAGGGTTGCTGAATTGAATTGAGGCTAGCTGTGATTCCAGGCACTCTTACTAGCCAATTACAGCCCTGGACGTTTCAATAAACAAGCCATTTAAACTATTCATGCGTGAGGAGTGGACCAAATGGATGGAGGTTCCAAATCATGACCTGACACCAACAGGGCAAATGGCATAAGACATAAGAAATAGGAGCACGAGTGGGCCATTCAGCCCTTTGAGCCCTCTCCACCATTCAGTGAGATCATGGCTGATCTTCTACTTCAACACCATTTTCTTGCACTGCCTCCGTATCCCTTAATGTTTTTACTATGTAGAAATCTATCATTCTCAGTCTTGAACGTAATCAATGACTGAGCCTCCACAGCCCTCTGGGGCAGATAATTTCAAAGATCTACCACCCTCTGAGTGAAGAAATTCCTCCTCATCTCAGTCCTAAATGGCCTACCTCTTATTTTGAGACAGTGTCCCCTGGTTCTAGACTCCCCAGCCAGGGGAAACATCCTTCCTGCATCCACCCTGTCGAGCCCTGTAAGAGGTTTGTATATTTGAATGAGATCACCTCTCATTCTTCAAAACTCCAGAGAATAAAGGTCCAGTCTGTTTAATCTTTCCTCATAGGACAATCCCTCCATCCCAGGAATTAGTTTGGTGAATCTTCATTGCACTCCCTCTGTGGCCTGTATTACCTTTCCTTAGGTAAGGAGACCAAAACTGCACAAAATACAACGGGTGTGGTCTCACCGAGACTCTATATAATTGCAGTAAGACGTCTTTACTCAAATCCTCTTGTAATAAATGCCAACATACCATTTGCCTTCTTAATTGTTTGCTGCACCTGCATGTTAGTTTTCAGTGACACATGAACAAGGACATCCAAGCCCCTTTGAAGTTCAATACTTCCCAGCCTCTCACCATTTAAGAAATACTCTGGATTTCTGTTTTTCCTACTAAAGTGGGTAACCTCACATATATCCACTGTGTATTCCATCTGCCAAATTTTTTCCCACTTGCTTAGCCTCTCCAAATCCCCTTGAAGCGTCTTTTTATCCTCCTCACAATTCACACTTCCATCTAGTTCTGTGTCATCTGCAAGCTTGGAAATATTACATTTAATCTCCACATCCAAATCATTGATATAGATTTTGAATAGCTGGGTCCAAGCACTGATCCTTGTAGTACCCCATTAGTCACAGCCTGCAAACCTGAAAATGACACATTTATTCCTACTCTTTTTTTTGTCTGTTAACCAGTTCTCAATCCATGCCAGTATATTTCCCCCAATCCCATGTGTTCTTATTGTTTACTAACCTCTTGTGTGGAACCTTCTCAAAAGTTTTCTGAAAATCTAAATATACCACATCCATTGGGCCCTCCTTATCTATTCTGCTAGTTACATCCTTGAAAAACTCCATCATGTTTGTTAAACATGATTTCCCATTCATAAATTCATGTTGACTCTGCCCAATCCTACCATTATTTTCTAAGTGTCCTGTTATCACATCCTTTATTATAGATTCTAGCATTTTCCCTGTGACTGATGTTAGATTAACAGGTCTGTAGAGGCGCAAGGGGAGAGCCAACTGTGCAACAGCCCCAACAAACAAATTTCTCTGCAGCACCTGTGGAAGAGCCTGTCACTCCAGAATTGGCCTTTATAGCCACTCCAGGCGCTGCTTCACAAACCACTGACCACCTCCAGGCGCGTATCCATTGTCTCTCGAGATAAGGAGGCCCAAAAGAGTTCCCCATTTTCTCTCTCCTTTCTTTCTTAAATCGTGGGGTTACAATTGCCACCTTCCAATCTGCAGTAACCATTCCAGAGTCAATAGAATTTTGAAAGATGACCACCAATGCATCTACTAGTTCTACAGCCCCCTCTTTCAACATTCTGGATGTAGATCGTCAGGTCCAGGGGATTTACTTACTTTAAGTCCCATTAGTTTCTCTAGTACTATTTTTTTTACAAATATTAATATCTTGCAATTCCTCGTTTACACTATTCCCTTGATTCTCCATTATATCTGGGAGGTTTTTATTATTTTCCTCCATTAAGACAGACACAAATTATTTGTTCAGTTTCTCTGCCATTTCCTTATTCCCCATTATAAATTCTCATGACTCCGCTTATAATGGACCCACATTGGTTTTTGCTAATCTTTTCCTTTTTACATACCTACAGAAGCTTTTACAGTCTGTTTTTATGTTTCTCGCTAGCTTACTCTCATGTTCTATTTTCCCTTTCTTAATCTTTTTCTTGGTCCTCTTCTAAAATGTTCCTAATTCTCAGGCTTACCATTTCTTTGGGCAACTTTATATGCCTCTTCCTTTGCCCTAATACAATCCTTGATTTGTTTTGTTAGCCATGGCTGGAACACTTTCCTTGCTGGGTTTTTGTGCATTAAAGGAATGTGTTTTTGTTGTAAACTATGTAGTAGTTCTTTAAATATTAGCCACCATTTCACAGGTGTACGAATGGGTGAGAAATTTGTGATGATTCGTGAAACATGAGACAGTTGTGAAGTCATTCAAATTTTATGGTAGCAGCAATGCCCTAGATGGCAGTGAAGATGATGTTCTATTTTAAGAAACTGACAGTTTACATAACACCAGTATTGGTAAGTGTAACAGCTGTGATTAGAACTCTTTGGGTTTCTATGATTAGTAGGTCTTTGTGCTGCATTGTTGTTTTTGTTCCGTAATGGTAAATGTAATTATTAAATACTTACATGCACTGAAATTTCTTTTCCTGAATACTTCTTTTTAAAATCCTAGTGCATCTTTATTGTCCGGTGCGTCTTATGGTCCGGTAAATATGGTAAATAGGGAGTTGGGGGGAAACATCTTACAATTATATTGAGCTTTTGAAGTATTGAAACACCCCAAAGCACCTCCCAAAGATGCATATCAGATAGAAATCCAGGACAAGAAAAAGGTTGAAGGCACGTTTGAACTCAGCACTCACACCACCAATTCTATCTCCCTCCGTGGCCATGGGTCTCAGGTTGAACAAGACTGTTTGTAAACTCAGCATCCTATTTGACCACAAGCTGAGCTTACAACATCAAATACTCTCCATTATAAAGCCAGTGAATTTCTACCTCTGTTAACATCACCCACCTCCACTCCTGCTTCAGCCCATCTGCTGCTGAAACACTCATCCACGTCACCTCCAGACTTGACAGTTCCAATGCTTTGCAGCCTGGCATCTCATCCTCCACCCACTGTAAACCTCAGCTCATCCAAAGCTCTGCTGGCCATATCCAATTCCACACCAAGTTCCATTTGTCCATCATCCCATTGTTACTGAACTACATTGGTTCTGCAACCACCTCCAATTGAAAATTATCTTCATATTTAAATTTATTCATAGCTTTATCCTTTCCTATCTCCATAACCACCCTCAGCCCTGCAAACCCCATCCCCGCCGCCAACCTCAAACTCTATTCCGCTGACCATGACCTTTTCTGCTTCCCCTGCCCTTCCCTTCACCCTACTATTGACAGCTGTGCCTTCAGCTGCATAGGCCCCAAGCTCTGGAATTCCCTCCTTAAACCCCTCTGTCTCTCCACCACCCACATCTTTTCTCAAGGCCTTCTTTAAAACCTACCTTTTTGACCCATCTTTTAGTCACACCTCTTAAAATCTCCATCTTTGGGCTGGATTCTATGAGCCCACCATGAGCTCAAAAAATGCGGGCATCACACCAAAGAGCCACCGCCGTAATCTTCAGCGCAGCATCTCCAGCAGTTGAGGCAGCCCGCGCCCCCCCACCCCCAAAATTGCTTGGAAGGGCAGGCTGTCTGTCCCCGGCAATGGCGCCAGCTGCCTATGCACAGGTGCTTACGCAATTCTTAAAGGGCAGCCAGCCCTGCCAGCTTATTTAAATATTTAAAGAAATAGACGCCAAAATTAAATAAACACATTTCTTTTGCCCCTTTCCCACCCCCAATAACAGTTATGATAACTATTTGCCCTTTCCCCACCTTACCTTTTACATCTGAGCTTCCCACCCCCCCACTCCCCGCAAACTGCACAAAGGTTATGGTTCAACCCTTCCCACCGTCCTCTATACCCATTACATGTATTTGACCCCGTTTTCCGACCCCCCACCCCACAGTGACAAACTTACCTCTCCCCCCCCCACCCCCCACCCACCAGTGTTGCGCCTCGTTTCCCCGGACGGGGATCTGAAGGTGAGGGAGTGCCAGCCACCACATCACAGACAGCGGTGGGCCCTCAAGATTTCAGTTAAGTACATGCTAATTTACTAATTTTTATTCATTTGAATATGTAAATCGTGGTCCTGTTGCCCAGCGGCGGGGGTGGGGGTGGGGGTGGGGGTGGGGGGGGGGTGTTGCCATGGAGCCTCACTGCCGCTGGGAGGATTGGGCCGGGCCCTGCCGGCATCAAGGTTTGTGGTGAGCCTCATCCGCACAGATAGCGACGTCAAGGGCTTCTAAAAATCCAGCCATTTGTCTCAATGCCCATTTATGTCTTGTTAGTAAGTTTTGAACAGATTTTTTAAAGCTTTCTGAATCACTAAAAGACCATACAAATCAGAACAGAAAATTCTGTTCAAAGCAAAATGGTGAATCAATAGCAAAAGAGAAAGCTCTGGATTTCTGCTGCAACACCCAATTAGTACAGCCAGACCCAAAATGTTAACCTATCTTTCTTTTTTTGAAGCTGCTAAATCTTAAGCACGTTCAGTTTTTGATTTCCGATTTCAGTGTTCATGGCTTCTTTTCTTTTTCTAAGGACCAGATACAAGAAAGATTACCTACCATATAAATCAAATGGGTTGCAGTATTCAGGACACTCGTAGCCACAGCTGCTGAAAAATTCTACCATTTCTTCAGTTCCACCACAATACACCAACTCTCCACAGGTCATTATGCTAATTCTGTCAAACAACTTGAGGAATTTGCAAAACAAAAATTAAACAGTATTGTACATGTACTGTTGAAAACAAACTCCATAGAAATAGGGTTAAATACAGAAAATGCAGGAATGCTCTCTGATAGGTTAATACTTTGGGAGGGACACTATCTTTTTCATCCAGATCTCAATCGAGAAATTGTGCATTGTGAACATTTTCTACTTTTATTTCAAACTTCTACCATTTGTGTTTTCTGCTTTTAATTTCTCATGAAAATATGTCTACCTTTGGTATGCTAAAGATAGCTTTTAGCATTCCATTTACACAGGTATTTAGACAGTCAGTTAGGACATTGTAAGATTAGAATGAAAACAATTTTTTAAAGTATTGATATCAAGTAAGGACCAAGTTGTGTTTTACTGATACTCAGCCTGTCAATGGGAATGTAATGAATATATTTACTAGAACAGGCAGTATGTCACCTGCTACATGCCCTGGAGCTGAATTTTATACAGCCCTCGACGTCGGGAACAGTGGCGGGGGTGGGAGGAGCATGAAGATTGCTCCAGATGAGGCCCGCCACCAACATCGATGCCGGCAGGGCCCATCCTGATCTTGACGGCGGCGGTGAGGCCTCATGGCGGACAGCCCACACTTGGCAACGGGACCATTTAAATGTTCAAATTAATTTACATACCTTAGGTAATGAAGTTCCCATTTCTGAAGTGCCGCCAGCTAGCACTGCCGTGCCTTCAAATCCCCATCCGGGGAAATGAGGCGCGACACCTGTGGGGAGTGGTAGGAGGTAAGTTTCTCAGTGGGGGGGGGCGGTGGAGCAGGGTCAAATTTACTTAATTGATCTAGGGGGTGATGGGAAGGGGTAAAGGTAAAAGATTCTGAACTTTGCGGGGGGGAAAGGTCATATATTCAAGGTAAGTATTTCAGGGAGTGGGGGGGAAGGACAGGAATGACATGTAATGCTATGGGGGGTTGGGAGAGGACCTGGAAAGATTTTTTTAATTACTTTAATAATTGCAAATAACTGTTCCTTTAAAAATTTAAATTGTCATTTAGGGCTTTGAGCCCTTTAAAAATGGCACAGTGGCACCGGACACCATTGCCGGGAATGGCTCGCCCGCCCCCTCCACGTCATCGGGGGGGGCAGTCCGCCCCGGGCATGTTAATGAGCCACCGCGTTTAAGATCATGGGGGCTCCACAGAGTGAATGCCGCACGTGTGGGCTGCCATTTTTTACGGCCGCCACCGTACTTGGCGGCGACCACATAAAATCCAGCCCCTGGAATTGTGGACTTTACTTTCTGTAGGGATTGCCTATCACAAAAGATATTTTATTTAATTACTATGAAATCCTATGCATATCTCTGATCATGTCCTGAAAATATAAGGAAGCTTCGGCACAGGTTACATATCCATTGAGCATCATATAACAAAGGTTACCAATTTTGTTTTTACAACTACTAATTGGTCTGCTAACTGCATATGGTATTTGTCATAATTAAAATAATAAAAAACTTAATTTATGGAATTTAACTCCAAATGGGTGATTGAATAATTTGTATCAAATTCCTTAAAATTTGACATATATGAATACCTTTTTAAAAAAAATTAAACTTTATTCCTCTGATCTCCCTCCAACCCTGTCAGTGCAGAAATTTTGGAATCAGTGTATTTTGCAGACATGCCAATTCTCCTGACTTTATTGCGAGACACGATTTCTCAGCAAAATTATACCTCTCTTGGGATTGTTTGCAGGCTGTTATGCCCCTGGGGAACATGTTGCAATTCACACAAATGTAAGTAATTGCTTTCAGGTAGGAGATGTCTTTGAAAATATTTAACTTCTAATGGCATCACTTTAAAGTGAAAATTCGGGGAACACATTAAAGCTGTTATCAATTATTTTACCCTTGATCTATTTTGCTGACTCCAGCACAATCTCTGCATCTTTATATCCAGTTAGAATTGAAATGAAAACAAGACAGTAGCTACTACTCCGCAATTTCCCAAATTTCCTCTCGATTGCTGCTTGGGAGTCGTATTGGGATTGAGTTGTTGACTCTCTGCTGACTGACAGCTTGACTACAGGCAGCAGCTCTGTAAGGCTCCAAATCTGCTGCTGGCTTTTTTAAATGTTGTGCTCAGCCCCTGACTGCTTCCTAAAACACAGCACTCATCACTTCTAAAGAGGTAAGCATTCCACTTTTATTAAAGGCACAGAACACATTAATTGTAAAAACAACTGCAGCATTACAATTACTGAATGGTTTATAAATTATCCGACACCCCATTTTTGCATAAAATATGGATAATAAGACAGCACATGTTACATTCACATTAAGTAAAAGTATATATAACATATCTTATGGTATAGATCAATTTATAATCATCTTTTTGTGTTGAAGTCCATTTATTTGGCTCCACTTCTGTAGTTTAAAATGGTAAAATACTGAATATGATTTCCCTCCCTAAATATTCACCTAAACAGAAGAAAAATAATTATTTTAGTGCCCAGATGATTAGATGTTGAAGCATGGGCATGTCAATGCTATTTCTATCTGCTTATATGGCTTTCTGTTACCAGGATGGTTTATATTGATGGGGATGGAATGCCATTAATGGCCCATAGTCTGGAGACCCAATTACATTGGTGACCAAGTTTGTCCTGAGTCTTGATGCTGTCATCAGGTCTCCATTTACAACTACAACATTTACATTTGGTGCTTTTGCAGTTTTCATGACAGGAGATATTGAAATCTGCACCTTGGTTTCCTGTGTTTACATTGTAAAATCTACTTCTGTATCCCAGCAATGGGATCACAGGTCCATGAAAATCTGGGCTGAATTTTCCCAGCTCTTTGGTGATGGTCCGGGAGGTGGGTGGGCTGTTCATCTGATGCAGGAAGGTGGCGCGAGGGGAACCTGACGTCTTCCCACTCCCATGGCATATTACCAGCAGCAGGAATCTCAACAGCGTAGCTGCCCACCGAGCAGTCAATTGAGCCACATAAGGGCCCAATTAAGGGCCACTTCCCACTCCTGCGGGTATTTTGCCCATGTTGTGAGGGCCCGCCACTGTGTAGAGAGACCACAAGATGAACCCTGGCAGCCTCCCAGCGAGTACCCTGGGTGGAGGAGGGGCCTCATTAATGGCCAATCCATGGCTCACAGCGGAGCCCCCCTGGCATCCATGGCTGTCCCCTCAGCTAAGGCACCACCATTGTTATATGATTGAGCCGGCAGCTATGGGAAGCAGATTGCCATCCTCAATTGGACAGCTGTCCCGGCAGAGGCCTGATAACTGAATGTCTCCAGGAAGATGCCGCCCCAGGGTTCGTCGCCCGCCAATGCGGGGTTCACTTCCACTTTCGCTCCCAGAGGCAGCACTTCTCCCACGTCCGGAAAATTCACTCCCTGAGTCTACAAATCAGCTAACAGGGGTATGGGAGACAGTTTTAGCAATGTTAAGCTAGGCAGCCAATACACTCCAATGACCAAAACTGTAGAACTAACAAATTTCAGTGCGTGGAACTCATTTTCCTTTCTTATGGGATGTTAATCAGCCTTAGTTTGGAATGGAAGCAAGAAGAACATTAAATGAGGTGAGGGATGCTTGAAGATGGAGGATCTGGAAACACCACACTCTGGGTCAGCTTTTATAACCCTAGGTAAATTCCAGGACTAAGTGTTGCTTCATATGACTTGTTAGAGATTATATAAACCACTAATGAGGTTTATAAACCAACTGTCAATCCATATTATATTTGAAAAAAATAGTAACTCATGATTTTTAAACCAACTCTCCTGATTGAGGTTATATACTGCAGATGCTGGAAATCTGAAATAAAAACAAGAAATGCTGGAAATACTCAGCAGGTCTGGCAGCATCTTTTAAGAGAGAAGCAGAGTTAATGTTTCAGGTCAGTGACCCTTCATCAGATACAGGTTGTCTCCTGATTGATGAGACGGTGGGGTTAACACGACTGCATTTACTCCTGCATCAGATCCTTCAACATAGACAGTTGGAACAGAATTTCTTTAGATGCCGCTTGCAACAAAATTGTTTTTTCTAAACTGCAAGTTTACGATTTCAGAGTACAAATGCACTGCCCTACCTAAGCAAATTGGTTATAAATTTGTAGTGAGATCAGATTCATCCCTCAATCCCCATAATTTGACAAAACTTAATCAACTACATTCACAGCACACTCACCTTGAAAAGTTCTGATCTAGGTTGATGGATTGTTAAGATGACTATTCGATTTTTGTGAGCTAGTTCAGAAAGTAAGGCAATAATCTGGTTGGATGTCATACTATCCAGACCAGTGGTTGGTTCATCGAGTAATATTATTTCTGATTTTTAAAAAAAAGACATTTATTGAATTATGACATACACTGTACATAAAATATCCCAGTAATGCATAATAGTGTTTCCACTGATAATATTGCAAGATTTCTCAACTTGTCAGCATAGCACAATTATTTGAAAGGTACAACTGTAATGTGAAAAATCACTTGTAAATGATACAATAACTTCAGATAACACACTCTTTTGTTGCTGATTCTGAATTATACTTGCTAAAGTAGCAAAAGGAAACCAGTCAAATAATCAACTATTAATCACATTTAAATATGAATTAAATTCAGATACAAAGCTGTGACCAAACATTGTGGGCTCAGACTAAAATTCGACTTTTCTCCCATTATCAGGAAGTGAAACTTTTCTGGCTCAAAAATGGATACTAAATATTCCTGGATACAAGGTGTTCAGGAAAGGTAGGGAAGAAAAGAAAGAAGGAGAGATAGCAGTATTGATTAAGGAGAACATTACTGTGCTGGAGAGAGAGGATGTACTAGAGGGGTCAAGGACAGGATCTATTTGGTTCGAGCTAAGAAACAATAGAGGTACCATTACACTACTGGGTGTATTCTCTAGGCCACAATTATTGAGAAAAATATACAGGAACAGATTTGCAAGGAGATTACAGAGAGGTGCAAGAATTATAGAATAGTTATAATGGGGGACTTTAATTATCCTAATATAGACTGGGTTAGTTACAGTGTAAAGGGCAGGGAGGGGCAAGAGTTTCTAGACTGTGTTCAGGAGAATTTTCTAAATCAGTATGTTTCCAGTCTAATGAGAAAGGAGGCATTGCTGGATCTGGTTTTGGGGATTGAGGTGGGTTAAGTGAATCAAGTGTCAGTAGGGGAACATTTAGGGGACAGTGACCGTAGTACCATAAGGTTTTGGTTGGCCATGGAAAAGGACAAGGAGCAATCCAGAGTAAAGATATTTAATGGGGGAGGGCTAATTTCATTAGGGTGAGAATGAATCTGGCCCAGGTAAATTGGAATCAAAGAGTGGTAAGCAAAACTACAACAGAACACTGGGCTGCCTTTAAAGAGGAGACAGTTCAGGTATAGTCAAGCTACATTCCCACGAGGGGGAAAGGTAGGACAAACAAATCCAGAGCCCTCTGGATGATGGAAGAGATAGAGAGTAAGATGAAGCTGAAAAAGGTGTATATGACAGATGTCAAGTGGATAATACAATTGAGAACCAAGGTACAGAGGGGAAGTGAAAAACAAATAAGAGAAGCAAAGGGAAAGTATGAAAAGAGACTAGCAGCTAACATAAAAGGGAATCTAAATGTCTTCTATAGGCATATAAATAGTAAAAAGGTGGTAAAAGGAGGAGTGGGCTCAATTAGGGACCAAAAAGGGGAATTACACAAGGAGGCAGGGGGCATGGCTGAGGTGAGTACTTTGCATTTGCCTTTACCAGAATGAAGATGCTGCCCAACTCATAGTGAAAGAAAAGGTAAATGAGACACTGGATGGGCTAAAAATTGATAAAGAGGAGTTATTATATAGGCTGGTTGTACTTTAAGTTGATAAGTCACCAGGACTGGATGAGATGCATCCAAAGATACTGAGGGAAGTAAGGGTAGAAATCGCAGGCACTGGCCATAATCTTCCAAACTTCCATAGTTACAGGAATGGTGCCAGAGGACTTGAAAATGAAAAATGTTACACCCTTGCTCAAGAAAGGGTTTAAGGATAAGCTCAGCTACTACAGGTTGGTCAGTTTAACCTTGATGGTGGGAGAGCTTTTAGAGATGATAATTCAGAAAAAGATTAATAATCACTCGGACAAATATGGATTAATTAAGGAAAGCCAGCATGGATTTGTTGAGGGAAAATCATGTTTAACTAACTTGCTTGTGTTTTTGATGAGGTAACAGAGAGGGTTGATGAGGGTAATGCAGTTGATGTGGTGCACACGGACTTCCAAAAGGCACTGGATTACGTGCCACATGACAAGTTTGTTGGCAAAGTTAGAGCCCATGGAATAAAAGGGACAATAGCAGCATGGATACAAAACTGGCTGAGTGACAGGAAACAGAGAGTTGTGGTGAATGTTTGTTTCTAGGACTGCAGAAAGGTGTACAATAGGGTTCCCCAGGGGTCAGTGTTTTTCCTGATATATATTTATGATCTAGACTTGTGTGCAGGGCACAATTTCAAAATTTGCAGATGACACAAAACTTGAAAATATTGTGAACTGTGAGGAGCATAGTGATAAACTTCAGGAGGACATAGGCTGGTGGAATGGGCAGACAAGTGGCAGATGAAATTTATTGCAGAGGGCGGCACAGTGGTGCAGTGGTTAGCACCGCAGCCTCACAGCTCCAGGGACCCAGGTTCGATTCCGGGTACTGCCTGTGCGGAGTTTGCAAGTTCTCTCCGTGACTGCGTGGGTTTTCGCCGGGTGCTCCGGTTTCCTCCCACAGCCAAAGACTTGCAGGTTGATAGGTAAATTGGCCATTGTAAATTGCCCCTAGTGTAGGTAGGTGGTAGGGAATATGGGATTACTGTAGGGTTAGTATAAATGGGTGGTTCTTGGTCGGCAAGACTCAGTGGGCCGAAGGGCCTGTTTCAGTGCTGTATCTCTAAATAAAAATAAAAGAAGTGTAAAGTGACTCATTTTGGTAGGAAGAAGGAGCAGAGGCAATATAAAATAAAGGGTACAATTCTAAACTGGGTGCACAAGCAGAGGGACCTGGGGATATAAGTGCACAAATCAATGAAGATGGCAGGGCAGGGTGAGAAAGCGGTTAATAAAACATACGGGTTCCTGAGTTTTATAAGTAGGGGCATAGAGTACGAAAGCAAAGAAGTCGTAATAAACCTGGTTCAGCCTCAACTGGAGTACTGTGCTCAATTCTGGGCACCACACTTTAAGACGAATGTAAAGGGATTAGAAAAGGTGCAGAAAAGATTCATGAGAACAGTCCCAGGGATGGGGAACTTCAGTTATGTGGATAGATTGGAGAAGCTGGGGCAGTTTTCCTTGGAGGAGAACATTAAGAGGAGATTTGCTAGAAGTGTTCAAAATCATGAGGGTCTGGACCGAATAGATAGGGAGAAATTGTTCCCTTTGGTGGAAGGATTAAGAACCAGAGGACACCGATTTAACGTGACTGGCAAAAAAAGCAATGGCGACATGAAGAAAATCTTTTTTACACAGCGAGTGGTTAAGATCTGGAATGCACAGCCTGAAAGTGTGGTGGAGGCAGACTCAATCGAGGCTTTCAAGAGAGAATTGGACAATTATCTGAAGAGAAAAAAATTGCAGGGTTACGGAGAAAAGGCAGGGGTGTGGGATGAAGTTAGTTACTATTGCAGAGAGCTAGCATGGACACGATGGGCTGAATGGCCTCCTTCTGTGCTGTACCATTTTATGATTCTATGATTATATCTGAATTCAAAACTCTCAAGTAAATTACTATTTTTTAATCACTGCTAGGTAGTCTTTGCATAACTACCATATAAACCATTCTATTATATTACTGCTTGTAGTCAAAGCCAGTATTCATTATTTTCTGAACCTTTCAATTTGACCTCCTGAGATCAGGAAAGGCAAGTATTTCTTATGGCACTCCTGAATGGGAGTGTAACAAATATATATGTTCACATCACAGGGTACAATTATACCGCATTAAAGCAAAATTGGATTAAAATTATATTTAAACACGGTCTTACTGGGATCTTGGAGAAGCTGTGCTGCTATAGAGACCCGACGTCTTTCACCAGCAGAAATCCCCCCAAAAACACGGCCTCCAATTACGTGATTGGCCACATGACACAGGCTGAGCTCCAACATGACAGACTTCACCTATAGACACCAATATACAAGATCTATTGATGCATTTTTTTCATTGTATTTCAAGCATATTGTCAACCTTAGCATTGCAATGCATTTACCGGGTAAATCGCAGTTTAAAATCATCAAAGTGCAAACAGCATAGCACTGAAACATGGGCCTGAACTTTACGCCTTTCCCAGGATGGGTTTGGAGTCAGAGGAGTGCATAAAATCGAGTGGAAAGTGGAGGGTGCCGTTCCCATCGCCTACTCACCCCCACTGCTATTTTACCAGTGGCGGGGGAGGTGGAAAATGGCCCACCCCAGGCTAATTTCGGCCCTTAAGTGGCCAATTAATTGCTACTTAAGGGCCTCCTCCTGCCACTGCTGGTATTTTACGAATGGCAGACAGGCACTTCAGCAACTGAGGAGGCCGCCCAGTAAAACTTGGCGGCCTCCTTGCAGGCTACAGGGGAGCCCTCCTGATCAAGTATCCTGTGCCCCATGGAGGGTCCCCCCAGCAACATGGGCTGCCTCTGCTAAAACTAACCGCCCCACCCCCCGCCCTGCTGTTGGACTCCCACGCCCCTGCCAGGGCCCAGTTGATTGTCCTGGTGATTCCGAACCAATTTACCTTTTCTGAGGCTGGCTGCCATCGTGGCTCCTCTCGCTGGGTGCAGTCCCAGCAGTGGCCACCACTCCCAGTTGAGCTGCTGGCCCTCTGATTGGCCGGCAGCTCTTGGAGGTAGGACGTCCTGCCTCAGAGGGGCGGAAGTCCCCACTAAGGCCAATTATGGGCCTGGGCCACATAAAGTTGCAGCATGGCTTCCAGACCCAGCGGAGGCAGGTTCTCCCCTGGCTTTCTAATTTATAATTCTTCAACAAATCAATTACGGATTAAAATCTGCAGCAGTTCCTGCAGACTGTCAGAGAATGGGTGTGTAAAAGCTAAGTGTGCTTTATTTGCATTTGTAGAGTTTTACTTCAGGCATTGAGGCTACAAAATATGGCTGTGTAGCACTGCTGGAGTCAGCGCTACAGAAGCCAGAGGTCTTCAAATGGCAGGTGCAGCACTTCCGGCCACTTCCAGTGTGGCCCGCAGACTGTCCCATACGTGTAGGGACGTAGCACAGGCACGCTGTACATGAGCTGAAAGTTTTGACAGTGGGCAAACCATGATGTCAAACAGCCTTTCAAGTTGATTCGATACACTTTCTGCAAACTTGGACCACGCAGGTCCAATGAAGACCAGTGGGCATGCGTTCACCTGCACGAGAGGCACCCCACCCCCCACCCACCAACATTATTTAAAGGGCCAGCCATCCAATGTGCAGGTGGGATGCATTTTATTAATTTTGTTCTTGCAAAATTCTTGGACGAGTTTGGTGACTTGTTGGCTTTGGAAGGGCGTGTGGCTGCATACTGACAGGGAGGACAGAGAGGTTTTGTGACCTGTCTACAGAAAGGCTTCTACAATTATGTGGGCTATAGCTGCACTCCCTCTTGGACTCCAACACAACAGGGAGACGGAGCTGAGACTGCAGAGAGGGGAAGCTGTGTGCGGAAGGAAGAGGAGGGCTCTCCACAGAAGGCCGTACTCACCAGGGGTCTTCAAGGTGCACTTCTCCTACCTCCACCTTAGACAGGAGCAATGCTTGAGGCACCTGTGATTCACATGATCAGGACGGCACTCCCAGTAGCCATCATGCTCACCACTGCTCTCAACTTCTACATCATAACCAAAACTTTTCAGGCCAGAGCAGGGACATTTCCAACACTTCCCAGTTCACCATCCATCACTGTATCCAAGTGACAGAGGCCCCAGTATACCAGGAGACTTCATTATCATCCCTCTAACCAGAGAGAAGCAAGAACAGCAGGCATGTGGCTTTGCCAGGGTAGCAAGATTCCCAATGGTGCAGGGAGCCATTGACTGTACACACATGGCTCTGCAGGCCCTACATGCAAACGGGGAGATGTACAGGAAACGCAAACTCCATCAATATGCAGTTGGTGTGTACCCAGACATCATCTCGGTAAATGCCTGCTATCCTGGCAGCAGCCATGATGCCTACATCCTGAGACAGTCTGCTATTCCTGCCAACTTTACGCCACCACAAAGAACCACAGTCTGGCTGCTTGGAGACAAGGAATACCTCCTATACACATGGCACATGGCTCCCCTCTGCCACGTGAGTACGAGAGCCATGATGTCACCAGGAACGCCGTGGAGCACACCATCGCAGTTCTCAAGTAACAGTTCCGCTGCGGTCCGGGCACCAGGAATGTAGCTTCAGAAGCCCGATGGCCTACTCAATGGTTGTCCTACTGAGCAGGTGGCATTGGTCATATCCCCTCAGAAGAACACAAGAATTAAAAGCAAGAGTAGGCTTTTCGACACCTCGAGCCTACTCCACCATTCAATAAGATCAAGGCTGATCTGATTGTGGCCTCAACTCCACTTTCCTGTCTGCCCCCCCATGACCTTTGATTCCCTTGTCGATTCAAATTCTATCTGTGCCTCTGTCTGGGGCTCCCCTGGAAGGATGAGTGGCCATATCTTCGAGGGATATCCCTAATCCCTAGGTTCCACCCATGAACTTTGGGAGTTTGAGTGAAAATCTGAGGAAGCCTGGACTGGTGGAGGTTCAAGGAGTCATGGTGGCTGCCAGGAAAGCGAGTGCACACACTTGTACGCTCTTATTGTGGTCACCGTCCAGTTGGATGTTGAGGGAGTGGAAGCCTTTCCTGTTGATGGATTTCACTGGCTGGTCGCTGGATACCTTGATGGCCACATATGTGCAATCAATGATGCCCTGCACCTGTGGGAATCCAGTAATGCAGGTAGAACCCAATGCCCTGTGTCCCTGAAGGCTGTGTCTATCATGAAATGAATGTGCTGTCCAGCTCAGGCAAAGAGGACATCAGTGACCAGCGAGATGCAGTGATGTGCAGCCATTTGCGAGATGTCACCAAGGTTTACAGTCGATCCTTGGAAGGAACCAGAAGCGAAGAAGTTCATGGCCACAGTGACTTTGACGGCTACTGGCAGGGCATGATGAGCAGTGTTGTGAGGTTTGAGGTCTTCGGAAATGAGGGCATAGATGATAGTGACCATCTGCCTGGAGAGTCACAATCTCCTGCAGCACTGGGTCTCAGTCGTCTCCAGCTAGGTCTTCAGCAGTAGATCCTATGTTGAGAGTATAGCCTCCGTTGCCTTCCTGCCCCTCTTCCCTCTCCCATGTCCTCCTGATGCCCAAGGTTCTGCCCTTCCTGCAGAGGGTGCTGCCCATCATTACTACTGGGCCCAAAATCTGACAGTATTAACCCCAATGCCTGCTGCAGTCTTCCTTTTAACAGGTGGCCATCCTATTTTAATTGGCAGCCTTGTCCCCTACTCTTCTGCTTCCATGATGCCGGGGGGTGATGACCCCATTTGATGCTGAGTGCCTATTCTTCCTGCCACCTGCACAGCACCAAGGGCACCTCCTTACCAAGTGCCGAGCCCCCCTTTGACCTGCTGACCCTCTAATGGGGCTGGGGGAATGCCCTAGGGCAGAGTTGACTGGCTCCCCACTGTGTACCCACCTCCCCTCAGCTGTTCAGAAACTCAACTTCTAAAACCCATTTGTTACTTTAAATATTTCACCCCACCCCCTTCAACAAGCTCTTAATGAGCTTTTTAACACGTTTAACTTTCCTCAACCGGGAGGAGAGTGTCCCGCCCGCCCTCTCCCCGCCCTGGTGATTATTGTCAGCGCTGGGATGAGTGCCTTGAAAGTGACACACTGCCCGGTGCCAGTATTTTCGGGGCCCACCGCTGTCTCTGTTCCCAACTTTGGGGATCCCCAAAAATTCAGCCCAGTGTATTTAACACTAATCTTGAAAGGGGACCCTCTTCTATATCAGTGTGAGATTTTCATTTCCTACAACAGTCCTCTTTTACTGAGATTCCCAACTGGGACAAAACAACTGCCAGTTTCGTGGTGTTGGTGCATGCCTAGTAAGAACTGCCTTGGGAACATCAAAGTCTATGATTTATTCTGCGAGCAAAAGAATTTCATAAAACTGTGATAATATGACAAAAGTATCACGAATAGTATCTGAATCGCCACTGACAATACCCTTTCACATATACACAGTATTTGGGGTTAGCCCTTATTCAAACATCCAACCGTACCTTTTTTATGATAGCATTAGAATGTCCACGAAGTTTTAGTAAGGCTGTGTAAGTCAGTGTTTCTTCCACTGTGAGGTAGCTGAGTAAATTGTCACTCTGAAGAAGGAAAAGGAATGAGTGCAGTGAGTTCACCTTGGAAATTAAATGCGGAGTTCTGTCTAACTGATAGAAGTGACTGTCTTTTAGTACATCGTTAGTAAATCTGTCGCACAAGTATACTTCCTCTTTCCCTGAGGAATGATCTCATGCTGTGTGTGTGGGGTGTGTGTGTGTTTTGGGGATGGGGAGGAGGAGGGATGGTAGTAGAGGGACAGGGAGGGTGGCTGGGGGAGGCGGAAAAAAGAAGGTATAGTCCATATGTGACAGGAGTCATTCTGGTACTTTGCCCAAGAAGCCAATCTTTCAGTGTGAGCCTAGATGGTATGTATTAGCTGAGATGATGGGCACCAGTAAGTTGTTCAACTGCAAAATATCACCAGGGATGAACCTCATGAGACATCCACACAAATATATTCTCCATTATGAGTTACTGGGCAATAAGCTGCAAGAGCAATTGTTGATGGATTTTTTTACTTTCTTGCATATGGCCACAAATGTTGGTTGTCACATCCTATATTTTGCCATGAGTGAGACGAACTAATTCAGCACCAGGTAGCTGTATTATTTTTTTAGCAGTCCGTGGCTAGAATCCCATTCATGCCCGCTTTTTAAATGTAGCATGTAAGCAGCACTCCAGAGTAGTTCAACAATTTTTTAGGAATATCAAAAAACACCTTCATGTCACCATCACTTGTGAAATAATCTGTTTAAAATTTGGCTAATGGAAGATGTTTTCTTTATTTTGTACCTGTGACAAAATAAAGCATTTTGTCCATGTGCATCAAGTTATTTCTTTCTGTTAAGGTGCATAATCGGGTTAACAAAAACTACGTTCACTCATAGAAAATGACCCTGCTTGTTTCTTAAGCAATAGCCTCAGAACAAACATTATGTCTGCAGCAAAAATCCAAGGAAATAGCCAAGCCATTCCATTCAAATACAGCACCTTGCAGGTTTTGCTTAAACATATGTTTGAATGCTCAATCTATCTGAGTTTAAGAGCTACATGTTCAAATTACCTTTGTCTCAGTAAAATCCCGAAAATATATCTAAGCTTATCAGGTTCTAATTGGGTCCATCTAAACCCATCAGAGAGAATATAGATAGACCAGTGAGACCTCTGGGAAAATCAAGCAACAGAAAACATAAATCAGGGACACCTAGAACAGGTCCAGTTCACATTGAAATTTACTGCAGCAGAAGTGACTTCTTGCTATTTTCTATCATTCCAAGGAGGAAAAATTAATGCAATTACTCTAAATCTACAGTATGTAACTATGACTGTTCGTTTATCCATTTATAGTTTAGCATTTAATAGCCTTAGCCACAGTTTAGCGAAGTATTTATTCTACTGTCTTACAAATTCAATGAAGATCACATGAAGACATATGATACAACCAGAAAACTGAAATACAGTGGCAAGGCTTTTCTGTTCAACCTGTGGGCTGGCTACAAATTACCTGGATACTGAGCTGGTAGAGGTACACTCTAGTTTGTAGGGAGCAAGGGCTTTGCCTGTGACAGTGATTTCAGATGTTGAATAAAAATAAATATCAAAAGTAAAATCCCAAAATGTAACACTCCCCTTCCTCTCTTTAGTCTCCCTATACCACAAACCATCCCCAGCTAAGTACAGACAGGCAAACTCAGCACCAATCTCTGTCAATGGAGTCATTCCTTCAATCTTTCTCTATCCTTCCATGTTGGAAAGCGCCTAGCCTTTGATTAGCACCAGCCTGTAACTAAGATCGGAAATTCACTATGTCTTCCCAACTCAGCACTATGTTGGAACTCTCAATGCATTGTATCGCCTTGTGGGATATTTTGTTTCCTTGAACAGTGTGTGAATCTTGGCACATATCTGGAGGTGAATTTTTCACTTTACTGGATACAAGTGGGAATTCTCACTGACTTTCCCTTTTCTGATCCAGGGGTGCTAAACCAATTGTGGCATCATGACCACCACTTTGGCTGAGATAAATAATTCAACTAAGATCAGGCTTAAATCTGGAGTGTTCTTGGTCTGTGTGGCTCAGCTAATCACCACACTGACCAGATTAGCCATAGCAGGAGCCTTGCAACATAGGTTCAATACAGCCCTGCTAAATATATTTCCATATATATATATATATATATATATTATAGATATCTTAAATAAATTGAAAGCAAAGTTCTATGCTTGAAAATATTTGCATTGTGTTAGATTTTCCATAGGTAAATCAAAATGCTGCAGAAGAATGCATATTGTTACAAGGTTACAGTTTGTTATTTATTGCACTATTAGTACCTGTAAGACATAGGAAAAGCAGTCATGAAATTCTTTCTTTTTCAGTTTGCACCCATTCACATATACATCACCAAGTAGGTTTGCTTGCCCAGATAATCTTCCTGCAATTGCATCCAATAAAGTTGTCTTTCCAGACCCTAAAACATAAAATTATAATCATGGTGCTATTACAACAACGCATCTACAAGTTATGTTTTATATACAAACAATAAAATAATTAAAGCCTTTATGCATCTTATATTAAATTGTCCAAGCTGTGATGCCCCTTTTTAATGAGAGAGTAGCCTGGTGGCATTCCTGGCTACCAGACCAGGAAGGTTCAGCTTCAATTGGCAATCTATGTTGAGTTAGCTGATCTCAGCCAGGGTGGCAATAGATTATACTAACTAGTGACAGCACCTCTGGATTCAGGAAGATGGGGGGAGAAAAAATCAATAACAATTCCCACTTGAAGGTAGAATTTCCACTTTGGGCACAATTGGCAATCTAGGTGCAAATTGCATTCAAATTTGTGCTAGTTTTCGGGCTCATTTGCATATCTCCAAACATAAAATCTTCCATGAATCAGCGCAATCGGACAGCGTTTTAGAGTGTAATTTTTTTGCATTGAAAAATATTCCTTGATATATTGAAGACTGATTACCTGGTCCAGTTCTATAAATTCAGGTGAAAATGGGTTTATCACAAAAAATAAGCATTATTAATCAGAGTGCCTTGTCCACCACTAATGAGTAACCAGATTTTAAATAATTGAAACTAACTTTAAAAAAAGAACCATTTACTGGTTTTACTGCTATACATAGAGTCATAGAGTTATACAGCACAGAAACAGGCCCTTCGGCCCATCATGTTAGCACCGCAGCCTCACAGCTCCAGCGACCCGGGTTCAGTTCCAGGTACTACCTGTGCGGAGTTTGCAAGTTCTCCCTGTGACCGCGTGGGTTTCTGCCGGGTGCTCCGGTTTCCTCCCACAGCCAAAGACTTGCAGGTTGATAGGTAAATTGGCCGTTGTAAATTGCCCCTAGTGTAGGTAGGTGGTAGGAGAATGGTGGGGATGTGGTAGGGAATATGGGATTAATGTAGGATTAGTATAAATGGGTGGTTGTTGGTCGGCACAGACTCAGTGGGCTGAAGGGCCTGTTTCAGTGCTGTATCTCTAATAATAATAAAAATAAAATAATGTCTGTGCCGGCCATCAAGCACCTCACTATTCTAATTCCATTTTCCAGCAGTTGACCCATAGCCTTGTATGCTATGGCGTTTCAAGTGCACGTCTAAATACTTCTTAAATGTTATGAGGGTTCCTGCCTCTACCACCTCTTCAGGCAGTGCGTTCCAGATTCCAACCAGCCGTTGGGTGAAAACATCTGTCCTCAAATCCCCTCTAAACATCCTGCCCCTTACCTTAAATCTATGCCCCCTGGTTATTGACACCTCTGCTAAGGGAAAAGGTTTCTTCCTATCTAACCTATCACTGCCCCTCATAATTTGTACACCTCAATCAGGTCCCCCCTCTGCCTTCTCTGCTCTAAGGAAGACAACCCTAGCCTTTTCAGTCACTCTTCATAGCTGAAATGCTCCAGCCCAGGCAACATCCCAGTGAATCTCTTCTGCACCCTCTCCAGTGCAAATCACATCCTTCCTATAGTGTGGTGCCCAGAACTGTACACAGTACTCCAGCTGTGGCCTAATTAACGTTTTATATAGCTCCATCATAACCTCCCTGCTCTTATATTCTATGCTTCGGTTAATAAAGGCAAGTATCCCATATGCCTTCCACCTTATAACCACCTTATCTACCTGTGCTGCTGCCTTCAGTGATCAACAGACAAGTACACCAAGGTCCCTCTGTATATCCTAGGGTCCAACCATCCATTGTATATTCCCTTGCCTTGTTAGTCCTCCCAAAATGCATCACCTCACACTTCTCAGGATTAAATTCCATTTGCCACTGCTCCGCCCTTCTTACCAGCCCATCTATATCGTCCTGTAATCTAAGGCTTTCCTCCTCACTATTTACGACACCACCAATTTTCATGCCATCTGCGAACTTACTGATCATACCTCCTATATTCACGTCTAAATCATTAATGTACACTACAAACAGCAAGGGTCCCCGCATCGATCCCTGTGGTACACCACTGGTCACAGGCTTCCACTTGCAAAAACAACCCTCGACCATCACCCTCTGCCTCCTGCCACTAAGCCAATTTTGGATCCAATTTGCCAAATTGCCCTGGATCCCATGGGCTCTTACCTTCTCAATCAATCTCCCGTGCGGACCTTATCAAAAGCCTTACTGAAGTCCATGTAGATGACATCAACTGCTTTACCCTCATCTACACAGCTAGTCTGCCTCAAAAAATTCAATCAAGTTAGTTAGACACAATCTCCCCCTGACAAAGCCATGCTGACTATCCCTGATTAATCCCTGCCTCTCCAAGTGGAGATTAATCCTGTCCCTCAGAATTTTTTCCAATAGTTTCCCTACCACTGATGTTAGACTCACTGGCCTGTAATTGCCTGGATTATCCCTGCTACCCTTCTTAAATAATGGTACCACATTCGCTGTCCTCCAATCCTCTGGTACCTCTACTGTGGCCAGAGAGGATTTGAAAATTTGTGTCAGAGCCCCTGCTATCTCCTCCCTTGCCTCACATAACAGCCTGGGATACATCTCATCCGGGCCTGGGGATTTATCCAATTTTAAGCCTGCTAAAACAGCTAATACTTCCTCCCTTTCAATGATAATATGTTCAAGTATATCACAATCCCCCTCTCTGAGCTCTACACCTACATCATCCTTCTCCATCGTGAACACTGATGAAAAGCAATCATTTAAAACCTCACCTATGTCCTCTGGCTCCACACCAGATTGCCACTTTGCTCCCTAATGGGCCCTACTCTTTCCCTGGTTATCCTCTTGCCCTTAAAATACTTACAAAACACCTTAGGATTTTCTTTTATCTTGCTCGCCAGTGTGTTTTCATGCCCCGTCTTCGCTCTCCTAATTACTTTTTTAAGTACCCCCCTACACTTTCTATACTCCTCCAGTGCCTCCGCTGTTTTTAGCGCTCTGAATCTGCCATAAGCCTCCTTTTTTCCTTATCCAATCCTCTATATCCCTTGACATCCCGGATTCCCTGGACTTGTTGGTCCTATCCTTCACCTTAACGGGAACATGTTAGCTCTGAACTCTCACTACTTCCTCTTTGAATGACTCCCACTGGTCTGATGTAGACTTTCCTACAAGTAGCTGCTCCCAGTTCACTTTAGCCACGTCCTGTTTTATCATAATTAAATCGTCCTTCCCCCAATTCAGTACTTTTATTTCCGGTCCATCTTTGTCCTTTTCCATCACCACATTAAATCTTACAGCGATGGTCACTATCCCTGAAATGCTCCCCCACGGACACTTCTACCACTTGTCCAGCTTCATTCCCTAGGATTAGGTCTAGTACTGCCCCTTCTCTTGTAGGACTTTCTACATGCTGGCTCTGAAAGCTCTCCTGTATGCATTTTAAGAATTCCGCCCCCCTTTAAGACTTTTGCACTAAGACTATCCCAGTTAATATTGGGGAAGTTGAAATCCCCTACTATTATTACCCTATTATTTTTACACCTCTCTGAGATTTGCCTACATATCTGCTCCTCTATCTCTCCCTGACTGTTTGGAGGCCTGTAGTACACTCCCATCAAGTGATTGCCCCTTTTTTGTTTTTAAGTTCTACCCATATGGCCTCATTTGAGGAACTTTCTAAGATATCATCCCTCCTTACTGCAGGAATTGACTCCTTGATCAACAGGGCAATGGCACCTCCTCTTTTACCCCCTCCCCTGTTTCTCCTGAAGATTCTATGCCCTAGAATACTGAGCTGCCAGTCCTTCCCTTCCCTCAACCATGTCTCTGTGATAGCAATAATATCATATTCCCATGTGCTAATCAACGCCCTCAATTCATCTGCCTTACTAGTAAGACTCCTTGCGTTAAAATAGATGCAATCCAGCCTTGCATTATTCACTTGTGCCTTAATAGGTCTATATTTGCTCTGCCTTCCAGACTGACTCAGTCTCTCTTCTATATTTGACTGCGCATCACTCCCTACTGTACCTCCACTCTGTATCCCATCCTCCTGCCAAATTAGTTTAACAACACCACCCCCCGCCCTCCCCCCCCCCTCCAACAGCACTAGCAAACCTCCCAGCAAGGATGTTGGTCCCGTTCCAGTTTAGGTGCAACCCGTCCAACTTATACAGGTCCCACCTTTGCCAGAAACAGACCCAGTGATCCAGCCCTCCCTCTTGCACCATCTGCTCAGCCACGCATTTATCTGCTCTATCCTCCTATTCCTATACTCACTAGCATGTGGCACCGGGAGTAATCCAGAGATTACAACCTTTGAGGTCCTGCTTTTTAATCTGCTACCTAGCTACCTAAATTCTTGTTGCAGAACCTCATCCCTCTTTCTACCTATGTCGTTGGTACCAATGTGTTACACGACCTCTTACTGTTCACCCTCCCCCTTCAGAATGTCCTGCAGCCACTCCATGACATCCTTGACTCTAGCACCAGGGAGGCAACATACCATCCTGGAGTCACGTTTGCGGCCATAGGAACACATATCTGTACCCCTTACGATAGAATCCCCTATCACTATAGCTCTCCCACTCCTTTTCCTCCCCTCCTGTGTAGCTGAGCCACCCATGGTGCCACAGACTTGGCTCTTGCTGCATTCCCCTGAGAAGCTATCTCCCCAATAGTATCCAAAGCGGAAAATCTGGTTGATAAGGAGATGGACCCAGGGGACTCCTGCATTACCTGCCTAGTTCTTCTACTTGGCCTGGCGGTCACCCATTCCCTTTCTGCCTGAGCAGTCTTTACCTGCGGTGTCAGTATTTTAGTAAATTAATTTTTTTAAATATTTAAAATCTTTTAAAAGGTGCCTATTGGTGTTCTTGTGTTTTAAAAAAAAGCTTAACTTTAACGACCACCACCACCCCCCCCCGAAGACCCACAAATGGGTGCGATTAGTAAAAAATCGCCACAGTGATTAACTCAAATTGAGGGCATGGTCACTATTGTGAATGGGGTCTGGTTCCAGTGTGATGTGTTTTAAACTATCACAAAAGATTGTGGAAAAGCGATTTGCACTGGACAGAATTTGTGCATGAAATTTCTCAATCTTTTGTTTTATTTCTCAATATCTTCGATATTGGGCAAATTCACTAAGAGCATGGACTGCCTAACAGAAACTCCAAACCACGATCATTAACAATGTCCCCTCCCCAGAGAATTAAAGTTGGGTGAAGAATGGTTCCAAGCTTGCTGTGACACCTTAATACTTAGCCAGCATCACTGTCTAGGACGCTACATAAAGAATTGCCATTTAGTTGAAAAACAAAGGTTTGACAGCATTTAGCGCTAGCAAAACCTTCAGCAGAAGGAGAAAATTGGCACGGGCTGGGAATGTGGCTGCATGATGTTACTCCAAGGCACTAACTCAATTAGTGGTGAGCAAATGGTTTGCATGCACGATTGCCCAGTCAGTTCCCAATTTTTGAGGAACTATCAGGGAAAGTTGGCAACTAGACACTAAGAATTTCCATAAAGAGTTATGGGTGGGGAAGAGGTTGACTACGGTGGTATTGTTCACTTGTTAAAGGCTCGTAACAGAATAGCATTGACAGCTACCCAGACTTGGTCTAGAAGAATAATGTATGATGGGGAAGACCTAAAGAGAAGAGGAAAAGTGTGATAAATTGAAATGAAAAGCAAATTTTAAAAAAATCTGAAGAACAAGAGCTATAAAGTGAACTATTTGCAGCAACTGCGCATTAATTACCAGAATTTCCTAAAATTCCCATAAGTTGTCCACTTTCCACATAAAACGAGACATCTTTCAGGATGTGCCTTGTCCACTTTTTACGGTACGACTGAATTTTCCACCAAGGCCCAACTCTCACACTGCAAGAACATAATTTAAAACATAAAACAGCGAACAGTCAGTCAGACAAAAAGCCATTACAATTTTCCAAATTTATCATTTGCATTATTTTAGAATATGTTTTGCATATTTTCTCCCACTGAAAGAAAGTATGAATTGAGTGAGGTGCCAGGTATAGGTGTGTTTTAATCATTCCTGGTTTCTGAAGTTGTAGTTTGATCATTTACTTATTGATGACTTTTTTTTGTGAATTTTGTGCTCAGTAACATGAGAGATAGTGGGACATTTTGCAGTTTAAGCAATCAGTCATACACATTTAGCTGTAAAGTACTTTCTTCTATGCTCTTACAAAAAGAGTACTCTCTATTGCACCAATGGGAATTTTTTCCGTTTTCCATCCATTCTTTCTAAGTGAAACTGCTAATTTCGTGCCAGATTTGGCCCCATAACCACAAAGAACTGGACAAATTAGTGATGATTTAAAATAAACCTAATATGCACTAATTTAGTTCCAAAGGATGTTATGCAATTTGCAGAGCATTTTGGTGGAATTCTCCTGCATGGAATCGTTGAGTCAGTTTTCCCAGTAAACATTTATACGCTTTCTGTACCACCTGCATTTTCGCATGCAACTCACTGCTGACAACAAATTAAGGCATCCAATGGTTAACTGGGTGAACTGATACAAATCCTATAATCAGATTTTGCGGTCAGTGGTGCAACGGTGCCATTCATCGTGCTGACAGCCGCCCACAGACTCTTCCCAGGATTTTGAGTGACAACTTACTGTCATCGGGTGTCTGATGCAGCGGAGCACCCTCGACATGGGATCTGTGGCATGTGTGAGCAGGGCAAGCAACAGCGTGGCTCATCAACCAATCAGATTAATGAATGAAGAATCCTCACTGAGACTGGCAGGGCTACATTTATTCTGGGACGGTATTCCTGGTGGCGGGCTGGAAGAGGGGGAGGGGGGAGACCCCGCCTCAACCCTCTGTTGGACCCGCAAAGCTGTTTAACAGCGGGCAGCCAATTAACTGCCCACCATCATGGACATGGCCTTTAAAGGACAAGCTCCCACCTCTAGAGATGCTGGCATCTCTGCAGTACCAGCAATGCCACTGGGAGCAGTGGTCACCGCCAGTACTGCAGGAGCCCCTGTAGCACGTGAAGAGAGAAGACCCCAGGAAAGATGAATGGGGTCAGGGTCGCCGGGGCAATTCTGGCAGGCCCCGGGAACGGGGTAGGGGAAGGTCTTCCTGGGTGGGGGTGGGGGGAAGGTGGCATGGTCACTGCTGGGGAGGGGGAGGGGTCCTCCAGAAATCCTAGATTGTCCCCAAAGGAGGAAACCCCCCCCCCCCCAACCCTGCTAGGAGGCCGCCAGGTCTCCCCAAAGCAGGGGCCCCCTCTGCCTTCTACAAAATTGAGATGGAGGCAGGAAGAGGAATTGGCCACTTAACTAGCTTGGGGCAAGAAAGCCATCCTCAGCCTTCCCTGCCTCGGACAATGTTGGGAGCAGTGCCCCCTGTCATTTTGTTTGCCCTCCCCCGCCTCCGTGCCCATCTCCAGGGGCAGAACAAAATTCTGCCCACAGAGTCTAAACCAGGAAGTATAAATCAGATTTAATATATTGTGAAATTATATACAGAAAACAAAATAGAGGGAAAGGTAGATGGAGTTAACAGAGGGAGATAAAAGAGACAGAAAGGAAAAGTTCATTTTAATTTTTTTAAATCTCCAACACTAATTAAATTCTGAATGAATGAGAATCCACACTTGCAAAAATATGGTTTCAGGGCTAGAGAGGTTGTTTGGCAGTAATTATGACTTATCACACAATTAAAAAGTTCACTTACACCTGACGCACCAGCCCTAACCTTTTCTGCCATCCTTAGTGGGTAAGTACTTGCCCTTACATGGATTTCAATGGAGATTCTATCGGCGAGATATCGATTTAGCATAGCCTGTGGAGGAGCATGGTAACAGAAAGCAAGTTCTGGATTTCCACATTTAACTGCACATGTGTAGATTCTAGAAGTTGCTGTCTGTTTTACTCCATAATAACTGTGAGCGTTGATAGCCTCTCCATTACTCCCAAAGCAAAATCCGGGCCTTCATCGTAACAATCATAAACAAGAAATGTTCTATGTTATCAAATGTGGTTTAGTTTCCATTGTTAATAAAGTGGAGGAAAAATGGAGTCACCTTAGTGAATAAATAGCCACACTATCAGGAACTTGGATTTAAAACTTCAGTTAATTAAAAACAGATATGGTTAGCCTCAAAATCTCAAGGAATTCAAAAACCATAGGCTGTCATCACAATAAAGGCCACAATAACCATCATCAGTGGGAATGTACAAAAGTAGAAGTATTGGGCAGATTTATGGATTCATCATCCCTGTACAGGGTTTTACTGGGTGGTAAACCTGTGTGATGCATTAGCCTTGAAATCCTGATTAGCAATAAATTACTTCAATCCAAAACTGAAACTTTGCTTCCTTTCTGTGGCTCCGTCCCCCTCTCCAACCACTGTTTCAGGCTAAACTGGCCCACTTGTAACCTCATCGTCCTGCTCAACGTTGAGTCGAGTTTCTGAACTCACATCCATTCCATCACAGAGACCAATTACTTCCACCTCTAAACAATGCTTGTCTCTACCCTACCTCAATCCTTTGCCACTGATAACCTTGTGCATCATTTTGTCATCTCCAGACTTGACTACTCCAATGCTCTTCTTGTTCACCTTTCATCCTTCACTCTCTCTAACTCCTATTTGTCCAAAACTCTGTTGTACATATGCTGTCCTGTACTAGGTCATGCTTACCCATCTTTGTTGACCTCCATTAGTTCTTGTCCCTCAGCCTTGCCCCACCTTATCGCTGCAATCACATCTAGTGCTAAACTATTGGTGAATGTCCATTCCTCAGACTCTAGTCTTTTAAACATTCACCATTTTATCCCACTTGCCATTGTTGGCATAACCTTCAGCCATCTTTTGAAATTCTGTCCCCAAGCATATCTGCTTCCCTTTCCTTTTTTAAAACCCTTCTTTAAACATCTTTATGATGAAGCTTTCTGTCATCTGTTTTCCTAACACCTAACAGTGAAATACCTTTAGACATTTTTCAATTTAAATGCACTATGGTGTTGCACAATTGTATTCGAATGAGTCCTTAAACTCATTGTCTTAAATGGTCTTTTAATCAGATAAAAATACTTCATTAAATGTGATTTGGCCAGCCTGACCATTCCAGTTCTAATGAAAAATTACAACTGAAACTTTAGTCTAT
Source organism: Heterodontus francisci (assembly GCF_036365525.1). Taxonomy (NCBI): domain Eukaryota; kingdom Metazoa; phylum Chordata; class Chondrichthyes; order Heterodontiformes; family Heterodontidae; genus Heterodontus; species Heterodontus francisci. The sequence continues at coordinate 95,964,013 of NC_090383.1, read as the reverse complement.
ATTTCTCCTTCATATACTGGGCTGCATTTTAAGAGTCCACCACCGAAATAGGCGGCGGGTGTAAAAAATGCGGCCCGCACGCACGGGGCCCACGTTGCAGAACCACCGCGATTCCAAACGCGGCGGCGCATTAGCATGGCCGTGGCGTCTGCTCTGCTCACCCCACCCCGATGACGTGGAGGGGGTGGGCGAACTGTCACTGGCAACGGCGTCCGGCGCTAATGCGCAGGCGCTGGCACCATTTTTAAAGGGCTTACAGCCCTCAATGAGCATTTAAGATTTAAAGGCACAGTGGATGTTAAGTTTTTGAAAATTATTGAAATAAGTTTTCCATGCCCTATCCCACCCTTGCCCCCATGGCATTACACACCTATCCTGCCCCCCCCCGCCCCCGCCCCCGGAATACCTAACGTGAAAATTTGACCTTCCTCCCCCACCCCCCTCCACCAAAGTTAGGAACCTTTGTCCTTTACCCCTTCCCATCACCCCCCCCCCTGACCAATCCGAAGCGTGTAACCCCGCTCCCCCTCTCCCGCACAGAGAAAATCGCCTCCTCCCCCCTCCCCCCTCCCCACAGGTGTCGCGCCTCATTTCCCCGAACGGGGATTGAATAAAGATTGAAATGTGCTTCCTGCATCGCTGCGGCCTGCACGGTAAGTAGCCATTAACATATTTTAATGCAGGTTCCATCGCCGTCACGAGGCCTCACTGGCGCCGCCAAGATCAGTACGGGGCCTGCCGGCGTTGGGGTCTGTGGTGGGCCTCCCCCATTCCTATCTTAATTGCCCACCCAACACCATTCCCAGCATCGGAGAGGATTTAAAATCTAGCTCACTGACTGACATGCAATGAATTCAGCATGTTCTATTTCTATATGAGAGTTCCAGTATTTACCCACATTACAACACTTCAAGAGTAATTCATTGGCTGTGAACTGCTTTTGGACATCCTGAGGATGTAGGGCACTATATAAACACACGTTCTTTCCATTTGCAGGTTTTCTTTTAACATATACTCTATTGATGCAGTTTTTAATGTTATGCAAAGTAGCAAGTGGTTATGGTTTTAAATGTTGGATTTGCATAATCTGGAAGACCTAGGTGCTTAATTTTATTAACCTTAATACACTACTTTTTCAGGATATAATTTAATCCCTGCTGTTCTGAAATACAGATGCTTGATATATGCTGTACCCAAGGTATTGGTGCATGTAATTAAACGATGGGAAATTTCTGTCTTGCTCTTCATTGGTATGTCAACACAACTTGAGCAAGTACCTCCATATTGTCAGCAACCACCAGGGTGAAATTCCTGACGCATCTGTCCACAGCACAATTACAAATCAACTCATTACTTCAGAAGCGGCATATACTTTCTCCTTTTTGGTGGCATCAAGCAAATTGTGAACACAAGTAGCAACTCACCAGTCTCTCCTATAATTGTCAATAACAACCATTACATTTATATAGAAGTAAATAAGGAAAGCTGAAAATGCTGGAAATCCGAAGTAAAAATCAGAAAATATTGGAAATGTACAGCAAGCAAATCCGGATCTGAAAGGAATGGATTACCATTTGGAGTAATTTTTATTTCCAAAATATACTTTATTCATAAAAATCTGTAAAAATTACATTGCCAAACAGTTTCCAAACAGCACCAAAAAATACAAACATTGCAAGGGAGATCAGTTTCCTTCAATACTGTCATGAGTTTCTTCCCAACCCTTCCGTTTCACAATTGTCATGTCAATTACAGTTTTACATTTACAATAATTCAGAATATTAACGATACATTTGGAGTAATACCACCAGTAATTGGTTGTGAGATGTTGTGAAGGACAGTATATAAATGTAAGTTCGATCTGTTGCTTCAAACAGTCACACCTAAAAGTCAATCTGTGTTTCCTTCTCTTTTGGATATTGAGCGACTTATTGGGATGCATTTTAAGAGTCTGCCGCCAAAGCAGGCGCAGACTTAAAAAAAATGAGGCTCGCCCGCATGAGCATCGCATCATGGGGAATCGCGGTGGTTCATTTGCATGGCAGAGGCACCCACCCCTCCGCGATGATGTGGAGTGGGCGGGCGAGCCACCGCAGGCAACGGTATCTGGCGCCAATGCGTGGTGCCGGCGCCATTTTTAAAGGGCTTACAGCCCTCAATGGACATTTAAGAATTAAAGGGACAGATAAGTAGAATTTCAACATCATAGATTTCAATGACATTTGAATGCATTTTTCCACCCCCACACTGGCATTTCCAGATATTCATGCCCTTTCCCCCACCCAGAATTCGAATACTGACAATTGGACCTTCCCCCCCACCCAAGAGTTCAGCAACTTTGTCCTTTACCTCTTCCCATCACCCCTCCCCAACCAATCCGCATCATTGTTACCCCACTACCCACCCCTCCCGCACAGAGAAAAAATACTCGTCCCCTTCCCCGGTGTCATGCCACGTTCCCCTGAATGAAGATCGGTGATTAAGGAGGCGACGGGACCCTCATTAAATCAGGTATGTAAACTAGTTTACATATTGAAATGGGGGTCCTGTCGCTGAGTGGTGGGACGGCCGCCATGAGGCCTCGCCGCCGCCACGGAGATCGGCATGGGGCCTGCTGCTGTCGGGGTCGGTGGCAGGACTCCGCCACACCGATCTTCATTGCCCCACCCAATGGCAGGGGGGGGGGGGGGTTTAAAATCCAGCCCATTGTGTTTTCCCTGTTTTTATTTAATTTAGAGAGAATAAAAATTGCATCTGACACAGATATCATTATGAACACATAATTGTAAGTTTATTGTTAACCATGACACATGATAAAAACGTAATTTAGAAAAAAACAAAGAACAAGAACAAAGAACAGTACAGCACAATAACAGGCCATTCGGCCCTCCAAGCCTGCGCCGATCTTGATGCCTGCCTAAACCTTCTGCACTTCCGGGGCCCATATCCCTCTATTCCCTTCCTATTCATGTATTTGTCAAGATGTCTCTTAAACGTCGCTATCGTATCTGCTTCCACCACCTCCCCTGGCAGCAAGTTCCAGGCACTCACCACCCTCTGTGTAAAAAACTTGCCTCGCACATCCCCTCTAAACTTTGCCCCTTGCACCTTAAACCTATGTCCCCTAGTAACTGACTCTTCCACCCTGGGGAAAAGCTTCTGACTATCTACTCTGTCCATGCTGCTCATAACTTTGTAAACCTCTATCATGTCGCCCCTCCACCTCCGTCGTTCCAGTGAAAACAATCCGAATTTATCCAACCTCTCCTCATAGCTAATGCCCTCCAGACCAGGCAACATCCTGGTAAACCTCTTCTGTACCCTCTCCAAAGCCTTCACATCCTTCTGGTAGTGTGGCGACCAGAATTGCACGCAATATTCTAAGCCAAACCAAAGTTCTGTACAGCTGCAGCATGACTTGCCAATTTTTATACTCTATGCCCTGACCGATGAAGGCAAGCATGCCGTATGCCTTCTTGACTACCTTATCCACCTGCGTTGCCACTCTCAGTGACCTGTGGACCTGTACGCCCAGATCTCTCTGCCTGTCAATACTCCTAAGGGTTCTGCCATTTACTGTATACCTCCCACCTGCATTAGACCTTCCAAAATGCATTACTTCACATTTGTCCGGATTAAACTCCATCTGCCATTTCTCCGCCCAAATCCCCAACTGATCTATATCCTGCTGTATCCTCTGACAATCCTCATCATTATCCGCAACTCCACCAACCTTTGTGTCGTCTGCAAACTTACTAATCAGACCAGCTACATTTTCCTCCAAATCATTTATATAGACTACAAACAGCAAAGGTCCCAGCACTGATCCCCACTAAAACTGTTAGCCATTTACGAACTTGTCATATTCAAAAGCACAGCTAAGTTCACAAACCTCATCCGTCTCCTACATGACAATATGCAAATAACAGTTGTCACGATCATCTAGTTGTTATGAGTGCTTCCATTTTTTTCATTAATTTTTTTTGAGGACTTGGGTATTAAAACTGAAAAGGATTCCATAGAAGCTGGAACTTAAAAGAGTTTTTTTTTAAAACAAGCTCATCAGAAGGTCTTTTTGACTGAGCTTGGTTTGAAAACAAACAATTACTGGAAGAATCAAGGAGTGCTAAAAACAATCCCTTACTGGAAGGCACCTGTCTTCAGATAATTATCCAGCAGGGTTATTTTTTGACTAGGGGAAAGATGTTTACTAAGAAGTGACAGGTCAAGATTTATAGGGGTCAGGAGGCTTGAGTCTTGTGACATTGTTTTTGGTTTCACTTTGGACAGTGAGTGGGGATGTGGACAGTGTTCCAAAAGACATTTGGAGGAAACTTGCTAAGGGAGCAAACCCCAACTCAGCTTGTGCCATCTCTTTGAAAAAGCCTGCTAAATTTTCCATCTCTTTAAGAAGCACTGAGAAGCAAATGTAAGAAACTGCCTGAAACCCCTGTTGCTGTATTTTTCCTGGAAAGCCTGCCCAAACTGATCTTCAACATCACCTGACAAGAACTGTTCTAGGAAGATCCCAGTGACAGCCATCTACGCATATTTGGGATGCCATACCAAAACAAAGGACATCTGACATCTTTCCATATCTTCTCTTTTTTCTTCAAGAATTAGCAAGTATTTGGCCAAAGTATTCTTTTTTCTGTTTTTTTTTGGTAATAGAGCTCTAAAGAGTAAATCTCTTTATTTTTTCGCTTAACCTGTGTATGTGTGTCTATGTGTTTGTGAGGGGCTAAGGTAAAAAGGGAATTTTTATATTTCAATCTGCATGTAAATGCTTTGCATTGTTAAGACTTGTTTTACAATAAACTGATAATTTTGGTGTTTATTAAACAAACCTGGTTGGTGTATTTTATTCTGGGATACAAACAGAGTCTATGATTGACCGTATTGGTAACTGGGAAAGAATTTAAATATATGTTGTGACCTGTGGAGAATTGGAACTAGACAAACAGTGCATTCCTCCCGTCTCAGTCGTAACATAGTCCACGGCTTGTATTAATATTTTGGAGGGACACAGGAGCAACCCAAACACTCTTGCTGGGGAAAGATATGTTTCCAACAGAGAGCGCCTTGAATGCTGAAGATTTAGTTAATGGAATTGGCTGGGAGTGTAGACCTTTGTATAAAGTACGTCTAGAGAGTGACTTAATATCTAGGATACTTAATGTAGGTGTTGTCCACAGTTCACCAGTAAAGGGAATTGATCTACTCCTAGGAAATGATTTGGCTCGATCAAAAGTATCAGTTTCTCCTATAGTTACAGAGGAACCAAGTGAAACTAAGGAAATGGAGCAATTACACGTGAAATCCTGTGGCATAATTCTTTCAGTAATAACTGGGAATTCGACTCTCTCTTTTGAAAAGTTAACGGTCCCTAAAGGGATCATAACACAATACTATGCAATGGCTTTACTGCAGACCCCTTTCCTGTCAAAACAGGCATCAAACAGGGGTGTGTCATTGCACCAACACTATTCTCAATCTTTCTTGCAGAAACACTGCAGCTTACTACTGACAGGCTCCCCTCAGGTGTGGTAACAATTTGTTGCATTGATGGTAAACTCTTCAATCTCAACCAGCTGAAGGCCAAAACCAAGACAACAATCATTTCTGTAATAGAATTACAGTATGCTGACAATGCACAAGTTAGTGCTCACTCTGATGAAGAACTACAACAGACAGTTGATGTCTTCACTGAAACCTACGAGAGCAAAGGACTTGCCTTGACCACCAGGAAGACCAAAGTCCTCTGCCAAATGTATCAAATGCAATGCCTTCAATTGGGATTCATGGTGAAGTGTTGGAAAATGTCCCTCAGTTCCCATATCTTGGAAGCTATCTATCCCAAAAAAGTGACATTGATGAAGAGATACACCTTTGAATCCAATGTGCTAGCTTAGCCTATAGTAAATTATGTACTCGGGTTTTCGAGAATCGTAATATCTGACCAAACATTAAACTCAAAGTCTAACAGGCAGTGGTTTTTCCCATGCTTCTCTACAGTGCTGAAGCTTGGACAATTTATAGATGCTGGCCTGGATTTTGTGCTGGAGGCAGGCTCCCAGCACGGGCTGAAAAGGAGGGGGGATACCTTTTCGTGCCCCCCCCCCGGAGCGATCCTCCGGTCTTTTTGAATCCAAGTTTTAGGAAACGGGCTGCCCGTCCCTTTAAAGACTTTAAAAGGATCGTGATCCTGCCTTTGAGAGCTGCCGGCCAATCAGAGGGCCAGCAGCTCAGCAGTATCGGCAGCGCCACTGGGAGTGGAACCCAGGAACAGAGGTAGGTGAGGCGGGGTTGCCAGGACCAGTCTGGAAGGCCCCAGCGAGGGGGGGGGTTGGGGGGTGGTCAAATGAGCCACAAATTGCCCACGTAGGAGTAAACCCCCAAGCCTGCAGGGACGGTGGCTCATTTTACAAGGCATCCTCCCCGCGTGGCAGAGGCCCCTGCCCGCCGCTGGTAAGTTCCCAGCGGCAGCAGGAAGAGGCCCTTAATTGGCCCTTATTAGGCCACTTATGGGCCTCAATTGGCCTCTGGATGAGAAGGCCGTCGTCGACCTATTCCACCCCTGGCAAGATCGCTGAGTGACGAGGAAGTGACGAGCCCTCTGCCCTGCCACCCGTCATGATACTCCATGCCCCCCAGCCTCCGACCCCACCTTAGGGGGCCTCACAAAATCCTGGCCGCTCCATCTAGACCCTAGAACAACATCATCAACGCTGTCTTAAAAGGAACTTGCAAATCAAGTGGGAGGACAAAAGAACAAATATGAGTGTGTTCAGACATGCCAGGCATAGAGGCCTTGATAATCTCACATCAGCTGAGATGGACAAGACATGTCATCAGAATGCCAGACTCAAGGCTGCCCTAACAAGTGCTCTCTACTCAGAGCTACGCCAGGGAGCCCTTTCACACCGGGGCCAAATGAAATGTTTCAAAGACAATCTCAAAGCATCCATGAACGGCTCCTCTATTAACATCAACACATGGGAAGCAGATGCTCAATCACGACCAAAATGGTGAGTCATCATCAAAAATGGTGTCAAGCCCTTCCAATCAATAAGAGCAACCACTGAGAGAGAACAGCAAGAGAGAAACAGAGAGGGCAGCTGCTCCAGCCAACAATCCGGCACCGCCTCTACTGGCCGACAACCTATACCTTCCCTGTGGGAGAGCCTGCAAAGCTAAGATAGGGTTCATGAGCCATCTGCAAACCCATAGTCAACACTGACATCTCACTTCCACCCAGCCAGCAACGAAGAATCATCCTCGACACAAGCGACTGCCCATATATAGATATTTAAGAGCCAGATTTTAATATATTTCACCTGATTGAGGAAAAATGTATTTCTTGATAAGAATTTTAAACTTCTTGGAAAGCATTCATTGTAGCGAGCTGTGCCTTAATACCTTCTAAATTCAAAAGGCACGTTTACTTCTGGTATTGTCACTGAGGGCAAATCTGTAAAACTGTTAGGATTTGATCCGTCAACTTTTATTTATATCGACTTCGAATCCCCCTCATATTTATTTTTAAAAACTGTATCTCTTCTCAAATTTCAGCCTGGAATTCAATTGAACTTGCACTACACATTTAGTGTTTGTTTTCTGAAAAGCAAAGCCTCACGCTTTGCAATGGCCTGATTTTTTAAGTTATTTATTGACATCTGAGCCGCCCCAGCCTACCCCTTGATCCACGCGACAAGTTCAGAGGGAGGATTGTGTTTACCTGACGGTGTAGTTGAGGTGATTTACACAGACTGTGCAAGCCGATTGTCCTCTCCTCGGTGAATCAGGGTTTGCAGTTTCACGCTCACTACACACGCTGCTGCGGTGGCGAGATTCCACCCCCGGCATAATCCCGCCGCCTGTCTCTTCCAAGCAGCTCATCCCCTCCGCGCACACACCAAACAAAACAAAAAATCAAAAAATATAAAATCTAAAAACGCAAAATTTAAAAAGCAACGAAATAAACATTTACAGTAAACGAATTGATAACAAGGCATTCGCTGTCGCCCAGCGGTGTGTAAGTGAGGTCGGTGGATGAGCTACAGTCGAGTGTGAAGTCGTGGGCGGGATTCAGCAATCCTTGAACCCGCAACGGGAAGCGGGCGGGGCCCCCGGCGGCAACGTGAGCGCCTCCTATAAAAGGTGCAGCTCCCGGGCATCGCTGCATGGACTCGGTGGTCGGGGCAGTGTTCTTTCATACACACACAAAAAAAAAAACCATCCTCCCTCATAACCTGGAACTTGACCTCCGTCTAGACACTACTATTGTTTATTTATTCATGGTATCGCGGTTAAAGTTTACCTTTTATAGGGATGCAGCAAATATCCATGGACACTGGTAGCCTGTCCGACGCTACGGAGGCGAACCTACAGGTGAGTTTTCCAATCCCTCAGGAAGGCTCTTCGCACCGAAATGTCGACTGACTGACTTCGGTCTATCACCACAGCCCGACTTGCCGAGTGTCTCCACAACTTTCTGATGTACTTTGAATTTTCTTGAACTCGTTACAATTTTAGGTTTTACCGATTTTCATACACGATTATTTTGAGTTTGTGTCTCTTAGACGTCTTCCCGTTGTCTTTTTTTAACTCAGACTGGCCAGCTCCGAGATCAACTCTTCTGTACGTTAGAGGAGGAAAACAGCCTTTACTTCGCCTACAGCGGCAAACCCAACCTCCTCCAAGTGCGGGACCTCAGTTATGAGGCGAGTGACATCTCTTGTTCGGATCGTTCTGGGGACTGAGTTGAACTTTCGCGAAACTTTCAGATCGCTAAGTGCTTCCTTAAACAATTAAGCAAAAGTAGAATCACAGTTTAGTGTTTGTTGAGAATGTCCTTATTTTTTTTGCCAGAGTGACTATTGATGACGGTGAAACGCGCCATTGCGCTGAAGTACTTTCAGTTCTGTATCCATGCATTAACAGTAAAACTTAGCTGTGGGTTTGGTGAACTGACTCCGAACGCTGTCGAGCGAACGGATGAGGCTAGCAGTAATCCCGGTAGATAAATTTTAAGTAAAGTCCTTTGCAACAACTGGGTGTCACACTACCGCTTTTCTAACATTTAGCCAGTATTCCGAACCCTTAAGTGGTGCTGTCAGGAGCCAGAAACGTAACTAAGGTCTCCAGCTCCGCGTTGAGAATGCAGGTAACCAGTCTGAGACCGATAGCTGTAGCATGTCTGCTCCTGACTTCATAACAAAACTCCAAAATGTTTTAAGTGGGGGTGCTGGGTCTGACATTCCTGTATTCTGTCATATTGTCAAAAAAAGTAGATGTGAATAATTGGTGGTGGGATATTGGACGAAAACGCTCGAGTCTGTTATCTTCCAGCATTCACACAAAAAAAGGCGGCCTTCTTCTGGGCACCAGTGCCAGTGGTCTCTTGCTATGAGCTCCAGGTTTACGGGTATTTACTGCAACATTATAACAGTGATTACACTTCAAAAGTATTTCATTGGCTTTAAAACTTCTTGAGACATCCTGGGGTGTGAAAGGTCCTATATAAATGTAAGATTTCACTTTTATTTCACTGAGGTTTGATGACAAAAACTGCATCAAGTTACCACTATGGGAGGATATTGCCTCACAAATGTCCTTTGATCAGTGTGAGCATAGTACAGTGGACATGTGAGGTTTTGAAATCCGTCTGTTATGGCTGTCAGTAAACGTTTTGCAACTCCAATTTACTGACTTTTTTTTTCAATTCTGATGACAATTTTCCTAAGTCACATATTTGAAAGCCTGTTCCTGCAAATTGTATTCCCATTTCATAGTGTTTGGAGAAAAACATTGTTTTAGTTCCCATTCTTAAACAATAGGAAAATTAGGGTGACTATATTGTACCTGTATTTTTAAAAGTCTTTGGAAAAAATTGTTCAGCAAACCTTTTTTTTTTCGTTTAAAGAGGGAAAAGATCTCTGCTTCATTTCCACAATGACACTGTCAGATTTAAGTGATTTTGTAGGCCTGGAATTTGTGGTAATAATAATGGCGAGACTGTCGGCACTTGCTGTTTTTTACTGTGTAAAACTGAAAGCAATTTCTGGCTGCACATGTGTAGTTAAATGTGGAAATTTGGAAGTTGCTATCCATGATACTGTGCTCCTGCACAGGGTGTGCTGTTGCAGACTTCACAGATGGAATCATTTTGCAATAACTGATTTTGTTGTGAACTTCAACTATTTACACAATATTCTTGCTGCAGGGAACAATGATAAAGTTAAGCTTTGTTCAGTCAGGAGTTCATAAGAAATAGGAGCAGGAGTAGACCATTCAGCCCCTCAAACCTGCCCCACCATTCAATAAGATCATGGCTGATCTGCCCCAGACCTCAACTCTTTCGTGCCAGCTCCTCATAGCCCTCAACTCTCCAATATTTCAAAAAAGCTATCTACCTCCTCTTTAAATACTTTCAGTGATCTAGCCTCCACAACTCTCTGGAGTAGAGAATTCCAGACATTCACTTTCCTCTGAGAGAAGAAATTCCTTTGCATCTCCGTTTTAAATGAGTGTCCCCTTATTCTGTAACTGTCCCCTAGTTTGTGATTCCCCCACTAGTGGAAACATCTTCTCAACATCTGCCCTGTCAAGCCCCCTCAGAATCTTGTGCATTTCAATAAGATCTTCCCTCATTCTTCTAAACTGTAGTGAATAAAGGCCTAACCTGTTTAGCCATTCTTGATAAGTCAACGCCTTCATTCCAGGAATCAGCCTAGTGAAACTCTTTTGAACTGCCTCCAATGCCAGTATATCCTTTCTTAAATATGGGGACCAAAACTGTACACAGTACTCTAGGTGCGGCGTCTCCAACACCCTGTACAGTTGTAACACGACTTCCCTATTTTTAAACTCCAACTCCCAGCAATAAAGGCCAAAATTCCATTTTCCTTCTTAATTCCTTGTTGCACCTGCATGCTAACTTTGTGTTTCATGCACAAGAACACTCAGATCCCTCTGTGCTACACTTCTTTGAAGTCTCTCTCCATTTAAATAATAGTCTGCCTTTTGATTTTTCCTACCAAAGTGCATGACCTCACACTTTCCTACATTAAACTCCGTCTGCCAAGTTTTTGCCCACTCACTCAACCTATTTATATCCCCTTGCAGATTCTTTATGGCCTCATCACAACATCCCCTCTCTCCTATTTTTGAATCATCAGCAAATTTGGATATATTACACTCTGTCCCCTCCTCCAAGTCATTAAGATAGATAGTAAATAATTGAAGCCCTAGGACTGATCCTTGTGGCACTCCACTAGTTATGCCTTTCCAACCTGAAAAGACCCATTAACTCACAGAAGACAGAGCTGGGATTAATCAATCCTCAATCCATGCGAATACATTACCCTATTACCATAAGCTCCCATCTTGTGTCTTTAACAGCGTACTAAATCATAATTACTGCTAAACAACCTCTGGCCCTGAAAAACTTGTTTTCTGTGTGGAGTCTCATTCCCTCAGAACATTTAAAATTGCAGATTTTTAATGAATTAAGTAATTTTTTAATTTTTGCTCGCTATTTAAATTTCTTCATTAACTCGTATGTATGTCTCAGTCTTTATTTTGCTTTCTGTACAATGATTTAAATGTGATTTTATTTTCCCCACTTTATATTTCCTGCTTTGCTGTCTGAGAATTTTTCAATCCATTTGGCTGATAAACCTGCCTGATGCCTGCTCTGTTGCTAGATGCCACAGATCCCTGTAGAAGGTGTTAAATTGAAACTGACATCAGGAAAGAGGAAGTCTCCGCTCTAGAGCCCCTAATCTTTGTGGGCAGCTTTTCTGAGGTCAGAGGCAAATGGTATTCCTTCACTGCTGTCCACAAAATCCGGGCCAAATCATGTTATTGATTTAAACCTAAAAGAATAGATTATGATTTTGGTGAATACTGGGTAAAGTATTTTTAGCATTGTCTTGTGTCAAAATTAAAGTGGAGTTCCTTTTTTCAAGGTGCATTGTAAGTAAAATTGAAAAGTAACAATATCTGCAAATATTGTCATTTAATTTCCCGAAGACACAGCTTCAAACTGGAATACAGTTGCAAAAGTACCGTTAGCCCTTAGGGCCTTACCCAAGTGGTCATTCTTGTATGACCCTAAGCAATGACTTTTGACAAGCTATTTTAGCCGTGGAGGGCATTTCTGCCAAACTCACTAAAGGTACTGCCTTTCCCTAAAAGTACTGATTCAAGATGGAGAGTAGCTCTACAGGTATCTTTAGTACATTACCATTCTTCATGTATGAAGTTAGGCAACAGCTGGCTATTTGATTGAGGAGGCTATCTGAGTCAATCCCAATCCAATCTAATCCAGTATCAAACACATAGGGTGGAATTTTGCCACCCTCTAGGAAGTCCCAACCTGAGAGCAAAGCGGGTGCCAAGACTATACAGGCAGGTGCCGAAAGAGGAAATGCAATTTTATTGGGGCTGTCAAATTAACGGCCAGCAGGCGTAGGAGCTGGCCAATAACGTGGAGTGGGCAGGGGAAAGTATCGGCACCTAACAAACAGGTGCCATATTTAAAGGGGAGGCATCACTCTGTGGTAAGACAGCACAAGCAGAGGAGAGTGAAGGGAAGGCATGACAAGTGTGGCGGCAGTGAAAGAGCAGCATCTGGAGGACGGATGGCGCCCAGGTTCAATGACGCCTCCCTGGAGGTGCTCCTCCAGGTGGCAAGGGCCGGGAGGGGAGTCTTCATCCCTTGTGATGGCAGGAGTAGGCCAGCAAGGCAGACCAGGAGGGCGTGACTGGAGATCAGCTAGGAGGTTGGCAGGTGTGGGGTGGTCCCACAGACATGGTTGCAGTGCCAGAAGAGAATCAATGACCTTGTGTGTTCAGGAAAGGTGAGTGGAGATAATAACATTAAACTTGCAGCCTTGACTGTCACAAATGGTGCAGATGAAACGTGACACAGGTACCCATCCAGTCATCAGCCATGACCAGGCACCAGTATTTGCTGTCAGAGGCATAGCCTGTCAGTGGAGTATCCTGGTCAGTCAAAGTTGACTGCTGCACTGCCAATACTGAATGGCCAAATGCAGCAGGCATCCCTTTAGTGCAATGATAGACATTGAGGCTGTCAACTATATAGGTGTGCAGCATGTCTATAAAGGGAAAGTTGCAATGTCTATTTGTGTCTTCAGGAGAAGAGAGCTCACAACGCTAGAGAAAGACCAAGGACAGGAGGCAGCATGCCAAATCTCGCAGTGCTGACCCTGATGGAAGAGGAGGCGATGGAGTGAGGCAGCCTGGAAGCAGGACAACCTGTCACTGGAGATCGGTGTGGAGCCATGAGACAGTGAGGAACCTAATGGAAGAGGCCATTAAACCTTCTGGCGAGCAACAACTAATCGTGCTTCTGTGCCCATCACTGAACACAGGGAGCTCCAGTTGAAGGACAGCCAGAAGGAGTTGTTGGAACACTTAATGCCCTCACATCATTCTTCTCCCTCTATCGCAGGTCAAGTAGAACACGAGGCAGCAGCCGCGGCTGTGGGAGAGTTTGACACCTTGGAGGAGGAAACATCTGAGGAGGCAGCATTGCAGTATTCCATCGCACCTTCCACCAGCACAGATACGCTCATTGCTGGGCATTTGATCATGTGTAGGAACAGTGCACTATCTGGTAAATACAGAACCAATGCACCTGAGCAGCTGATGGAGGCAGTGACAATTGCAGCCACTCCTATTCAGAAGACTGTGGACGGGCATGGCGATGCTCAGCTTCAGGCAGATGACATGCCTCAGGAGTCAAAAAGAAGGTGGCAGATGTTGGAGCTGCAGAGTAAGATGTGTGGACATCTGTTGGAGCTCTGAGGCTTTGCACACCCATTCAGGAATGATGGAGGAGTCCATCAAGGCCATGAGTGCAGCCATGTCTCTGGTGTATGTGTGCATGACCTCTTCCATTGAGTGGCAACCCTTATGAAGAGCTACATCCAGTAGACCACCCAGTGGATGCAGGTGATGCCCACTGACCTGCATGTTATTGCCTCTCCCATGAACTATGTGGAGCAATGGCTGGGTGAAGGGCTGGGGACACTAGGAGAGCTCACCTAATGCACATGCTCCTCAGGTGAACAGGGAGGGACCCACCCTGAAAGGGTAGAGGAGCAGCTGCCTGAAGTCCCTGAGGGCTCCTCTCAAGGCACTCCTGGCATGGGTGGTGGGTCCTCAGTCCCTCTGACTGTGACCCCTTCCCCTCCCAAGACTGTAAAGACGGAGGTGGCTCCTACACAAGTGCAGTAGGCCCCGCTCCCATTAACTGGGGCCCTCTAAGCCTCAGAATCAGGACAACTGTCAGTCATCGAAAGCAACGGAGCAAAAAGGTAAGCAGGGGAAGCACAACGTATGAGCACCCACAAGCACATGCGTAAATCCACCTAGCTGCACTTGGGTATCACTGGGTGATAGTTTGTTGTTGTATTGTCATATCATTGTCTAAATGTGTGAAATGAAATGTAATCTGTTGCACCACAAAATGATTCCTGTAAGCAATAATGCACTATTGGGCCCTGAACAGCTGGCATGTTCTTGATAAGAATTTGATGGAAAGGTCTGGACCACATGAGGCTAAAGTGTTATCCAGTGTTGTCCATGCTTTGGCCTGATGTCATGACTGGTCCAATGAGATATTAAGGGCATTCAAGCAAAGGGCAACAGGCCTATAGGAGGGAGAACACTTAATTTTTCACATGGGCGTCTAAGAAAGGCTCATGAGAAACCGACATGCCTCATTGGTGCCGATGTCATTGTGCCTTGCCTGCAGCCCTTCATGTGCATTGGCATTGTCCACCTGATTTACAGCCCTCTCCAAATCTTCCTTGGAGGTGGAGGCGTCCTGCTGTGGGAGGTCCTCACTCTCCAAAGGTTCTCCCCTCTGTAACACCAAGTTGTATAGAGCAGAGCACACGACGATCAGCAAGACCCATGATGGAATATGTTGAAGGTCTCCACCAGATCTATCCAGGCATCTGAACCTCATTTTCAGAAGCTCTGTGGCTTACACAATGGTTTCCTTTGTTGTCACGGGCAATTGTATGTTTCCTCTGCATCTGTGCTGGGGTTCTGCATAGACGTAAAGAGCCATGTCTTCAGTGCATCGCCCTTGTCGTCCAGCATCCATTCTCGAAGGCGTACTGGTGGCCTGAAAAGCTCGGGCACCTGGGACTGCCTTGGGCTGTAGGAGTTGTGACAGCTTCCCGGGAACCTTGCGCAGACCTGAAGGATCCGTTTGCAGTAGTCGCAAGCCAGTTATACATGGAACGAGTGGAAGCCCTTCCTGTTGATGAAGGCTGCTGCCTTGTCTGTGGGAGCCATAAAGGCCACATGCATGCAATCGATTGTACCCTGTGCCTGGGGGAATCTAGCGATTGGCCCCGAATCCTACAGTCCTCCCTCTCTGCCTGACTGGCTGAAACCACACAAATTGGCCAGCCCTCCCGAACATGGCATTTGTGATCTGCTTGATGCAGCAATGAGCCACAGACTGGGAAATCCCACAGATGCCTCCAGAGGATTCCTGGAATGATCCTGAGGTGTAAATATTCAGCAGTACTGACATTCAACTCCACAGGCAATGAGTGCCCACCACTTCCCACTGGATTCAGATCCTCCTCCATCACAGCGCACAGATTGTTGACTGCCTCCTTGGCCAGGTGCGATCTTCTGCAACTTTGCTTTAACATCCGCAGGAAGCAGATTCTCTGCCAGTGAACCCTCTCTGGTAGCTTCTTCTGTGCATATGAGGCCGGTTGTGTCCCCCTCTGCACCCTCATCATCGCCTCCTTCCACCCTCATGATCCTCCTGCCCCTCTGGGTGTTGTAGCCTCGCTCCTGGTGGCTGCACCTCTCTCGTGCTCCTCCTCATTGGAGGTCTCAAAACCAAAGTGCATGAAACCCATTGTCACTTAGTGCTCACTACTCAAGCCTCTCGTTTACCTTACACTGCGCCTCAGAGCATTCAATCCATATGCCTCTTACTGTGAAGGGAATTGAGGGAGCAGAATTCTTGAGAAGCATTCAGGAGAATTTTTTTAGATTTAGAGATACAGCACTGAAACAGGCCCTTCGGCCCACCGAGTCTGTGCCGACCATCAACCACCCATTTATACTAATCCTACACTAATCCCATATTCCTACCACATCCTCACCTGTCCCTATATTTCCCTACCACCTACCTATACTAGGGGCAATTTATAATGGCCAATTTACCCATCAACCTGCAAGTCTTTGGCATGTGGGAGGAAACCGGAGCACCCGGAGGAAACCCACGCAGACACAGGGAGAACTTGCAAACTCCACACAGGCAGTACCCAGTATTGAACCCGGGTCGCTGGAGCTGTGAGGCGGCAGTGCTAACCACTGCGCCACTGTGCCGCCCCAAGAATGTTTTTGGACAGAATGTAGCAAGTCCAACAAGAGAGGGCGCAGTTTTAGATGGTTTTAGGAAATGAAGCTGGACAGGTGGAAGGAGTGGCAGTGGGAGAGCATTTTTGTGGTAGTGATCGTAATTCAGTCAGTTTTAACATAATTATGGAAAAGGACAGGGATAGAACAGGAGTTAGAATTCTCAACTGGGGCAAGGCCAATTTTACTCAGAGGAGTGATTTAGGGAAAGTGGACTGGAAACAGCTGCTGGAAGGTAAATCAGCGTCAGAGCAGTGGGAGGCATTCAAAGAGAAGATTGAAGGGGTTCAGAGTAAACATCTTCACACAAAGAAAAAGGGTGGGATAGCCAAATCTAGAATCCCACGGATGCCAAGGAGCTTACAGGGTAAGATAAGGCAGAAAAGGAAAGCTTATGCCCGACACCGAGAACTCAATACTACAGAAAGCCAAAAGGAGTATAGAAAGTGGAGGGGTGAAATCAAAAAGGAAATTAGGAAAGCAAAGAGGGCATGAAAGAATATTGGCAAGCAAAATCAAGGTGAATCCAAAGATGTTTTATCAACACATTAATACGAAGAGGATAACTAAGGAAAGAGTAGGGCCCATAAAAGACCAAAAAGGTAACTTGCGTGTAGGCGCGGAAGATGTTGGGATTGTTCTTAATGAATACTTTGCGTCTGTGCTCACAAAAGAGGGGGACGATGCCGATTTATTGCAGTTGAAGAAGAGGGGTGTGAAGTATTGGCTGTGATCAACATAGGGAGAGAGAAAATATTAATGGATTAGCATCCTTGAAAGTTGATAAATCAACAGGGCTGGATAAAATGTACCCCAGGCTGTTAAAAGAAGCAAGAGAGGAAATAGTGGAGGGTCTGACTGTCATTTTCCACTCCTCACTGGATACAGGTGTGGTGCCAGAGGATTGGAGGACTGCCAACATTTTACCTCCTTTTAAAAAGGGAGCACGGGATAGACCAAATAATTACAGACTAGTCCGTCTAACCTCAGTAATGGGCAAATTATTGGAATCTATTCTGAGACAGGATAAACTGTCACGTAGAAAGGTATAGATTAATCAACGATAGTCAGCATGGATTCGTTGAGGGATGATCTTGTCTGACCAGCTTGATCGAATTTTTTGAAGAAGTAACAAGATAGATGAGGGTAGTGCAGTTGATGTGGTCTACATGGATTTTAGCAAGGCTTTTGACAAGGTCCCACATGGCAGACTTTAAAAAACATCCCATTGAATCCAGGGAAATGCAGCAAAAGGATGCAAAATTGGTTCAGTGGCAGGAAACAAAGGGTAATCGTTGACGAGTATTTTTGTGACTGGAGGGCTGTTTCTAGTGAAATTCCACAGGATTCTACCATCCATTGTATATTCCATAGTCAGAGTTTTACAGCACAGAAACAGGCTGTTCGGCCCAACGCGCCTGCACCGATCATCAAGCACCCGTCCTAACTAATCCCATTTCCCCGCACTTGGCCCGTAGCCTTGTATGTTGTTGCATTTCAAGTGCTCACCTAAATACTTCTTGAATGTCGTGAGTGTTCCTGCCTCTACCACCCCTTCAGGCTGTGTTCCAGATTCCAACCACGCTCTGGGTGAAAGAATTTCTCCTCAACTCCCCTCTAAACCTTCTGCCCCTTACCTTAAATCTATGCCCCCTAGTTATTGACCTCTCCGCTAAGGGAAAAAGTTTCTTCCTATCTATCCTATCAATGCCCCTCATAATTTTATATACCTCAATCAGGTCCCCCTCAGCCTGCTCCACTCCAAGGAAAACAACCCCAGCCTATCCAGTCTGTCTTCATAACTGAAATGCTCCAGCCCAGGCAACATCCTGGTGAATCTCCTCTGCACCCTCTTTCGTGCAATCACATCCTTCCTATAGTGTGGTGACCAGAACTGTACACAGTACTCCAGCTGTGACCAAACCAGTGTTTTATACAGCTCCATCATAAGCTCTCTGCTCTTGCCTTTATTAGCTGAGGCATAGAATACAAGTATCCCATATGCCTTCCTAACCATCTTATCTACCTGAGCTGCTGCCTTCAGTGATCTATGGACAAGCAGCCCAAGTTCCCTCTGACCTCTGTACTCCCTAGGATTCTACCATCCATTGTATATTCCATTGCTTTGTTAGACCTCCCAAAGTGCATCACCTCACACTTCTCAGGATTAAACTCCATTTGCCACTGCTCCGCCCATCTTACCAGCCCATCTATATCGTCCTGTCGTCTAAGGTTTTCCTCCTCACTATTTACAACACCACCAATTTTCGTGTCGTCTCTGAACTTACTGATCATACTTCTTATATTTACGTCTAAATCATTAATGTACACTACAAACAGTAAGGGTCCCAGCACTGATCCCTGCGGTACCCCACTGTTCACAGGCCTCCATTCACAAAAACAACCCTCTACCATTGCCCTCTGCCTCCTTCCACTAAGCCAATTTTGAATCTAAATTGCCCTGGATCCCATGGGCTTTTACCTTCTTAACGAATCTCCCATGCAGGACCTTATCAAAAGCCTTACTGAAGTCCATGTAGACTACATCAACTGCTTTACTCTCATCTACACACCTTGTCACCTTGAAAAATTCAATCAAATTTGTTAGACACAATCTCCTCATGACAAAGCCATGCTGACTATCCCTGATCAATCTCCACTTGGAGAGGCAGGGATTAATCCTATCTCAGAATTTTTTCCAATAATTTCCCTACCACAGATGCTAGACTCACCGGCATGTAATTACTGGTTACCCTTCTTGAATAATGGTACCACATTTGCTGTCCTCCAATCCTCTGATGCCTCTCCTGTGGCCAGAGAGGATCTGAAAATTTGTCAGAGCCCCTGCTATCTCCTCCCTTTCCTCACATAACAGCCTGGGTTACATCTCATCTGGGCCCAGGGATGTGGCTCAGTACTGGGTCCCCTGCTTTTTGTCGTACGATTAATGGGAAAATACTGAGAGGTGTAAAGTGAGAGACCTTGGGGTGAATGTCCACAGATCCCTGAAGGTAACTGGGAAGGTCGATAAGGTGGTTAAGAAGGCATATGGAATCCTTTCCTTTATTAGCTGAGGTATAGAATATAAGAGCAGGGAAGGTTATGCTGGAACTGTATAACTCATTGGTTAGGCCACAACTTGAGTACTGTGTACAGTTCTGGTCACTTATTACAGAAAGGATGTAATTGCACTAGAGAGGATACAGAGGAGATTTATGAGGATGTTACCGGGACTGGAAAAATGCAGCTTTGAGGAAAGATTGGAACAGAGAAGGCTGAGGGGAGATCTGACTTGAAATGCAAAATTTTGAGGGGCCTAGATAGAGTGAAGGTGAAGGGCCTATTTACTTTAGCAGAGAGGTCAGTGACTAGGGGGCATAGATTTAGTCAGCGTAGAAAGATTAGAGAGGAAATGAAGTTTTCACCCAGAGGATGGTGGGGGTCTGGAACTCACTGCCTGAAAGGGTAGTTGAGGCAGCAACCCTCAACTCATTCAAAATAAGTCTGGATATGCACCTCTAGAGCTGTAATCTGCAGGGCTACGGATCAAATGCTGGAAGGTGGGATTAGAATGGGTGGAAATTTTTCGGCTGGCACGGACACAATGGGCCAAATGGCCTCTTTCTATACCGTAAATCTTCTATGGTTTTCTATGATGTGCTTGCCAGGTTTGCCCAGCCTCCAGCTTGTCACTCCTGTGATGTATTCATTCTCACCCTCCCTGCTGCTGCTCGCAATGGTTGCCAACTCCAGCCAGCACTGACCTGCTGCTGAACTCCCACCTCCTTTATGGACAGTGAGGCTCTGAAGCTCTGTTCTTCACATACACCCTGGTAAGATTTCAAATCCTCCAGAAAATACCTGTCAATTGGCTCCTTAACAGGTTCAATTGCCTGCTAGCCACCGACGAGCGCGATTTCCACCTGGCAGCCCGGCTGCCTCCGGCAAAATTCAACAATGACATAAACGCATGAAGCTTCCATGCTGACTTGTTCTTCCACCATTTTGTCATTCCTCCCACTGCCCAGGGTGCAAGAAAATTATTAAATGACATAGTTCAGTAGAAAGGGCGCTGGCTCATTTTTATCTTCTCTAATCCGGAGACAGTGAAGCCAACTGTAGCAACATACCATCATATCAGTCAACTCGGCACAATCTGGCACCTTCCTAGTCCACTTCATTCAGTATCACACAATGCAGTGTACTTAGTCACTGAGCTACTGCGATCTCTAATGTGTTTATAAAGAAATGATGCTGTGTAGAAATTGTTAACTTGTATGAAACAAAGTGTTTTAAGACTTCTTTTGGCATGCTCTAGAATGAACTTCTTGCCTACCACATACAGATAAATACTACAGCACAGATCCCCTGGTATGAGAAGCTGGCAGAATTACAGATGCCGTGGCAATGGAACTCAAGTGGACAAGTGATAGCTCTGAAGAATCTAAATCTTAAAGTCAGAAGTGGGCAGATGTTGGCTGTTATAGGGAGTTCAGGTAAGAGTCATCCAAATTGGTGTTCTCGTTTATTGGAGAATTTTTTTCTGTTTCTTTACTCCTAGTGTATTCATTTATGAATGGCAAATGCTGTTCTGGGCATGTGCAATTTCATGATGCGAGCACTGAAGATGTGCATTCAGGAATACCATGTTTTAACACTGAAATTCCTCTTTAAATCAAAACAAGAGTGCCACTTGAATTTGTAACAAGTTTGATATATTAACTATATCACAGGGATATGTGGCTTTGAAACAAACAACTAAGAATGTGATTTTTGTTAACATGTCATTTATGACAGAGAAAATTGAGTATTCTCTTTTTATTCAAAGACTAATTTCACCCTCCTCTTAGTGACTCTTCTTAACCCGGTCATGGAACTACCCCTATGGCTTAATGCATTCGTGAAACACTTGGGTTTCCTGGCCAATTGGAGCAGACAGGCATAAGGACAATTCGCTGCGGTCTGTTTCAGCTGCACTCTTCAAATCAGACCCCTGCAGGGGTCTGAATGGAAACGTTATGGAAATGCCAGAACTGAGCCAGCAACTTGACAAATGCAGGCTCAACATGCAAAGGCTGCATCACGCATCTCAGATACATCCCTGGGTATCACGCTGCAAGGACCCACATGGAGGTTCTGTTCCCTGCGGATAGGAGCAAGAAGGGAGCCACAGAGAACAAGATCACGTGTCAGCAGCAGCAGTGTGGTGCCTTGTTCCTGGATGCCATGCTGGAAGGGGTTTAATGTCCTGATCAGGCCAGGAAAGGTGAGTGGCATGCCCTCTCTCTCTGCCTTACCCAGCCTTTGTCTGCGCATCACTCCTCATACTAACACACCTTGCAGGTGAGCGCATCGCTCTATATTGAGGCACCTCTTCACATCCCCCATCTGACCAGCCACCACTGACATTCACCCTCACCTTATTGTAATGTCATGGCCATTCCTCACAGTGAATCTCCACAAATGCTGTCCTTCCATCCTCAATATTCCACAGCTCACACTCAAGTCTCTTTCTCTCCTTGCAGGAGAAGAGAGCACACATGAGGGAGAGGGAGAAAGCAGGGAGTGGCCCAACAATCATAGCCACCCTGACAGCAGCGAAGGAGGAAGTGCTGGAAATGAGCTGTGTCTTTGCTTGCCTGACTATTGGCAATGGAGAGATGGGGCTCGTCTCACTACATGGTGACAGAATTAACTTGATGCCACCAGCCACTAAAATATTACAACCTTCACAATGGTGACTTAGAACCCTATCAGCTTGTCAGTTATAATTCCTGTCTTTCATCTCTCACAGGTCCCACAAGTGTCCCTGAGTAGTGAAGGAGGTCACTCACTCTGAGGAAGCAATATAACATGACTCTGGCGCAACCTTCACCAGCTTAGATACGCACACATCAGTGGGGTTACCAAAATAGGTAGTTCGATTGTCACATGGTGAAGTGCACATCACAAGTGAGCAGGAACAGGTGGTAGAAACAGGTACAGCAGTGAAGAGTCCCCATAAGAGGACGCAGGTCCCTCCAAGCTCTGATCAGCTGGACACAGATGTCAAGCCTCAAGGTTAATCTGTCTGTTATCCATTGTTTATGCTTAAGAGCTGCTTATAGGCCAGCCACCTAGACTGATTATTCTACTTTCTGATCAAACTATTTAACCGTAAAATGATTCACAATTTCTGTTACGGCCAGGTGAGGAGGGGGTCACAGTCTCCCCTCTTGCCCTTTCTCTTATTTGACCGCAACAGGGTTTATTCCTTTTTTCTAAAAGAAAAAACAGCAGTTGTGCTTACAACCTCAGTGAGCATTTTACCTTTTATCTTTAATATGATCGTGAAAGAACCAATCAGACAGGTTTTCTTGTGTTTAAGCAAGAAAGAGGTAAGTTTATTATACTCAACAAGCCAAACTCGATCTAAAAATAATTTTTTAAAAGCCACACATTCACACGAGGATCTCTCTCAAACACAAATAGATTACAAAGTGGAAAGTAGGTTTTTTGGTTGGATGAGAGCCCAGAATCAATACAGTATGGTGACTTGGAACCTGATCAGCTTGTCAGTTATAATTCCTGTCTTTCATCTCCCACAGGTCGCATAGTGTCTCTGAGCAAATACAGTAAGTTTTAGCATAATCATAGAAAAGGACAAAGATAAAAGTTCCAAATTGGGGGAAGGCAAATTTTAAGAAACTGAGAAGTGACCTGGCGAAAGTGGACTGAATACAGCTACTTGAAGGAAAATCAATGGCAAACCAGTGGGAGGCATTCAAAAGCAAGGTACTATAGGCACAGTGTAGGCATGCCCCCACTAAGATAAAGGGTGGTACTGCCAAATTTAGAGCCCCCTGGTTATCTGGAAGCTTACAGGGCAAGTTAAAGCAGATGATTCGGTGGTCTTCCGGATGAAGTCATATTCTTGAAGTCTTTGGCTGGTCAAAGTGCATTTTATGACTGGCCTGCTTGGCTCAGTTTTCTTGGAGGCAGTCTTGTATAGGTGGCTCTCTTCCTCTGGTCTCTGTATGTAGCAATCTGTAAGCTTGAAGGGTCCACAGTTGCAGACAGTTTTCAAACTTGATGTTTTCTGTAGAGAAAGAGAGGCACACAGCCTTTTTTTTTTTTGTTTGCTGCACACTAAAGTCTGGCTTGGGTATAAAATTGAAACCCAACCCTGGCCCAGCCCGACCCGACCACAGCCATCCCGAACCTGACCCAGGCCAAAGTCCTTCAATTTATTTTCATGCCTGACCCAACCCAAAAATATCTAACCTGTTCGTACAGAAAAAAAATCACATCAAAACGTAGATTAAAAAGAAAGCAATACAAAACAAAACCCGATCCGAGCCCGAATGCTGGACACAGAATATAGACCCGACCTGACCCTGACCCGAACTGGTTTGGTCGCGTTTGGGTCGGGTAGCTAGGCTTTACTGCACACTCAGTTACTGTTTTGTCTTTGTTTGGGGAAACTCTCAGTTTTCACAGAGATGGACAGGCAGTCACCGGACTGCCTCGGTGTATTCTCTGAATCCTTCTAATGAGAGACTAGGTTCAAAATTGGCTCCACAGACATCAGGATACTAATATTTACATTTGGAGGGGTATGTTCTTTCAAAGTCAATGTGTCTGGATTGCCTTGAATGCCTGCTAATGTAGCAATCCTAGGTAATTCAATTGATTAGAGCAAGCCATTGTTCTGGGTCCATGCTGCTCAGACCTCTGTCTCCTGTTGGAGGCCTTGGAATGTGACAAGGTGTTTGAAATGCAAATTGTGTTGGCCATCATGGTTGCCAGTTTTTTAGACGTTAACCGAAGGATTTTCCTAATGTAAGTTTCCAACCAATGAATTAAATACTCATTACACTTGTTTCTAGTGAAATGAAACATGGGGTATCAATCCTCTACCTTATTTCAAGCTAAATATCTATGATTTTACGTATATTCCTAATTTATAACAGAGAAAATGGACAAAGGGCACATGAAAGTGGGATCTCTGCTTAATGCACTTCCAGTCCTGACCACCTTGCCCTCCCTCAGAGCCCCACATGATACCTCCTATCACGATAGACAAGGCTATCCTTGCACAGGTGCAGATGGGGCAGTCTGTGGCAGGACCTTCGTGGACTGAAAAACCCAGAGACATCCGCCAAGCGCATCTGAGTAGGGGACGCAGTAGCCTGCCTCCAGCTCTGCTGAAGCCACAGGGGTTGCACTACATAATAGGAAAAGGGAAAAAAAGTATTTGTAGTTGAACAAGCATGTTCACTTGGGTGTTTAAGACTGTTAAATTGTCACATTTCAGTTCAATGTTTATCGACCATAAACTATTTCAAAACTCCGTTGTCTAGTCCGCCCCGTTGTTGCCTGCCACCTGGCAAGTGGCCTTCTGCTGTGTTAAAAATGACATGACAAGTGTGACGGAAATCACACCTGCCAAATGGAAACATTAATTTCATCATATGGGACACTACTGAAACCTTTTTTACTGGACGTTGCACATAACATGTTTTTAAAAAAAGCAACAAAGCTGACCAGCTGAAAACATGGTTGCACATTTACATTTTGAGACAGTTGAATAGAGAGACAGTAGGAGGGCTCACTGATTTAATTAACAAGCTTGGTCTGGGCAATTGTGATAATCAACATTCTTTGTGTAAGAGCCAGAACTCCACACCCCACCGTGTGAGTCTGGAAAGATTTGAAATCAACAACCCTCCCAGAAGCTGCTGTTTCACACAGATGGTCACATGACCTACATGCTGGCCAGACTGGGGACTGTTTGAATTCTGCCTCACAGAAAGGTAACAGACTGCAACTGAACTCGAAGAAAGCACTGCTCTCGCTCTCGCTGCCACGGTGTCCGCCTCAAGACAACAGAACATTACAGGCGATCACCAAGAAGACAATTGAAGCCTCTCTTCGGCCTTCTGGTACTAGAGAAGCAAGCTTAAAAATTGTGCACTGGGCCCTAGCGAGAACTCCAAGACCTTAACTTCAATCAAGGACGTTACATCAAAGACAAAAGACAGTAATTGAATTCCATTTATTGCCAACTCTTCTTCAACCCCCACCACCCCCCAATTCTTTCTTCCCCTTTGTATCTATTTGTGTGTGTCTTTATCTTGTGTGCATGTGAGCGTGGTTGAGTCATGTATTTTAGAGATTTTAACTGTGTTAGAGTGGTAAGGCTAATAAACTTACATCTTTCTTCTTTAAACCTAAGAAAACCTGTCTGGTTCATTTGCAATTACAGTTAGACAGCAGTGAGCAAAGACTCACTGAGATGGCGACAGTAACCCCAGTGAAAACATGGCCAATATGGAGAATACAAGTAACACGGGGCTGTATGCTGACTTTTTAAAATGTTCCCAATTGATTCCAAAATTCAACGAGGGAGATGTGGAAGCATTTTTTGTAACTTTCGGGAGACATGCAAGGCTGTTAAAAAGGCCAACTGAGAGCTGGACTTCCCTGCTGCAAAGCAAGTTAACTGGAAAAGCCCATGAGGTTTATTCCCTGTTGCCAGATGAGAGTTCATCAAATTATGAACTGACTAAAAGTGCTATCGTTGGGGCATTTGAGCTAGTACCGGAAGCCTACCGCTAGAAGTTTCGAACCCTCCAGAAACCAGCTGATCAAACTTACTTCGAGTTTGAGAGAAGTAAGCAGTTGGCTTTTGATCAGTGGTTGAGGGCTCTTAAAGTACAGCCCACCTATGAAAACCTCAGAGGTGATTTTTTTTTTTACTAGAGGAATTTAAAAACTCTCTCCCACTCTCCACAAAGACCCATGTGAAGGAACAAAAAGTACACAGAGCGAGGCAAGCTGCAGTTCTAGCTGCTGAGTTCGCTCTCATTTACAAGTTGGCTCCCCAGGGGAAAACCTTTCCTAGTCACCCCCACAAACCTGAAAAGGACAAAGGGTGGGAAGGTAATAGGAGCCCAAGCAGTCCTGGGAGAGAAAGAAAAGCAGGACACACAGGGGGCCTTCCTCCAGCCAAAAAGGATAGTGCTGGAAGTAGGAGTGAGACCCGGATGCCTGTGTGCTTCCGTTGTAATAAGGCAGGTCATCTAAGAGCTGACTGCTGGAAACTATGGGGAAAGCCTGTGGGGTTAATCAGGGTACACCCGCTCAGTGCAGGAGAAGGGACACTGATGGGAAGTGCAGCCGAACAGGCTGTGGCTTTAACTGCAGCAGCAGTAAAACCCAGAAAACATACTGCTGTGGGTGCAGGAAAATTTAATATGATCCCTGAAGGCTATCAGGATTTTGTATCCCCTCAAGTAGGACAAGCAAGCCCATGGTCATATTCAAGGAGACAGGGGCCATCAGATCCCTTTTGCTGGAAAAAGGCATGATGCTTCCCCCAGAGAGTGCAATAAACACCAGAATGCTGGTAACTGGTATTGGAGGGCAGTGTATGCCTGTACCTTGACACCGGGTGCACTTGGAGTGCGACCTAGTTTCAGGACCGGTGACCATAGGGATTGTCCATAGTCTGTCTGTGGATGGGGTTGATCTGCTCCTAAGTAATGATCTGGTAGGGGAAAAGGTGGTAGCTTCCTCAGCAGTGATAGAGAGACCGAAGGAGGTCAAGGAGACAGGGCAGTAGCAGGAGACGGCCCCGGCAGTTCCCCTGAATGTGTAGTGAATGGGGCCATGACCAAACCTGCTCTCCCCAGAGGAGACTGAATTGGCACTGCAGACAGATGACCATGCGATTTGTCTGTATGAAACTTTCTTTGGAAAGTTAGAGGACCCAGGGAATGGATTAAATGGATCTTCCCTAGTTGAGGCTCGCAAGCCACCCCAGTATTGAGAGAGTTCGCACAGGCTGCCCAGACTGAAATTGAAGCAGAGGGAGTCCCTGATTGCTACTAATTAACGAATGAGGTGCTGATGAGGAAGTGGAGTTCTCCTTACAGACCTGAGGACAAACAGTGGACAGTGTTTCACCAGTTAGTGGTACCAGTAAGAAATATGAAGAATGGCCCATGAGTTGACAATGGCTGTACATGTCGGTATACGAAAAATCAAAGCCCGCATAAGGCAGCTGTTTGACTGGCCAAAGCAGTTTGACTAGAAACCCCAACCTGCAGTGAAGTCTGCCCCGATAATTACTGCACTGGCATTTGGAGGGCCCTCCAGCAGAGAGCTGGTGAGCTGTAAGGGACTCCTGCTGAGAACAAAAGGGGACAGACAGGCAGAGAGTTCGAGGAAGGGGGCAAAGAGGACAGGGTAAAGGAGGCCCGTGAGGATTCCCAAATGAAAACCACGGTCAGCCAACCCCGAAATGTTGGAAACATTAGGCCCCACATCCTCCTATGTAAATGCAGAACATACAAACATACGCATTAGGAGCAGGAGTAGGATACTTGGCCCCTTGAGCCTGCTCCTCTATTCGATCAGTTCATGGCTGAACTGATTACTCCACATTCCCACCTACCTCCGATAACCCTTCACCCCCTTGCTTATCAAGAATCTATCTGCCTGTGCCTTAAAAATATGTAAAGACTCTGCTTCCACCGCCTTTTGAGGAAGAAAGTTCCAAAGACTCACGACCCTCTGAGAAAATATGTCGCCTCATCTCTGTCTTAAATGGGTGACCCCTTATTTTTAAACAGTGACCCCTAGTTCTAGATTCTCCCACAAGGGGAAACATCCTTTCCACATCCATCCTGTCAAGATTCCTAAGCAAGCTCAAAATTGTGCACTGGGCCCCAATGAGAACTCCAAGACCTTAACTTCAATCAAGGACATTACATATTACATCAAAGACAAAAGACAGTAACTGAATTCCATTTATTGCCAACTCTACTTCAACCACAACCCCCATCCCCTGCAATTCTTTCTTCCCCTCTGATTCTATTTGTGTGTGTGTGTGTTTATCTTGTGTGCATGCGAGCGTGGTTGCATCGCGTATTTTAGTAACTTTAACCGGGTTAGAGTGGTAAGGCTAATAAACTAACATCATTCTTGTTTAAACCTAAGTCAACCTGTCTGATTGGTTTATTTGCAATTACAATGACCGAGCAGTGAGCAAAGAGTTGGTAAGCTAAAATCACCGTGTTTTAAAAGAAAAATCCTGTTATGGCCAAACCAGGAAAGGGGCAAGAGGGGAGCCTGAGACCCTTCTTCACCTGGTCGTAACAACGGGTTATAGATGAACAATGGGTGTCTGAGAGAAGGATGGATTATTGACTGTGGGTTACTTTGCGCTGAGGGCTCGGGGGCAGGAGGTGCACAATGGGTTCAGAATTGGTTTGCCAGATGACTGCACTTTCTCAGATTAACTGAAGCATGCCTAATCAGTCCATCCTGAGCATCCATGGAAACTAAGTGTGTGGCTGCAGGTGCCTTACCAAATCAGGCACCTCCTCCCCCTCCTGCCTGCCCACTAACCGACCCCCCCCCCCACCACACACAACTGCCCCTCTTCTGAAGATGCAGAGCAGTCATCACTTTCCTCCTCCTCCTGCAGCTCAAGTCTTCTTTGCTGCCCAATATTATGCAAGGTGCAGCAGACTGGTCTGGTCTGGAAACCCTTGCTGGTGCATAGTGAAGGATGCCCCCAGACCTTCCATGGCACCTGAATCAAATCTTCAGCATCCCGATGGCTTGCTCAGTGACCACATTTGTGTCATGTGGCTTCTGTTGTATCGTTCCTGGGTGTCAGTAGGCGGGCTCCTCACAAGTGTCATCAGACATGTCCTTAGAGGGTAGCTCTTGTCTCCAAGGAGCCATCCACTAACTCTGCTTGGAAGTGCAAAGATGTGTGGAAGACTTGACTGGCACAGAATGAAGGCATCATGGCAGCTTCTTGGGTATGTTGCACAGACATGCAAGCTGATCTTTCAGTGGTTGCATACCAGCTGAGCAATAATGGAATGAAAACCCTTTTGTTTGATGAATACTGCTGGGTGATTTCGGGGCACTTTGTTGTCACATGTGTGCAATCTGAATGACTCCCTGTAGCTGTGGGAATCCAGCCAGACCATTCAGGTGGCAGCCCTGGCAAACATAGCATCAGTCACCTGGGAGATGCACTTGTGTGTAGCAGTTTGTGAGATTCTACAACTGTCACCAGCAGACATCTGGAAGGAACCGGAGGCGCAGAAATTCAGGGCTGTTGTGGCCTTGGCCGCAACTGCCAATGCATGCATGCCTGGTCTACTTGGCAGGAGATCTTCTAGGAGGCTACAAATGTCCTGACGGGAAACTCTGAGCCTCCTGAGGCACTGCCTGTATAACCAGTGCTGGAGGTATCGCCAGCTGTGAACTGGAGCTCTGTGTTTATCCCCTTTGTCTTGTGGATTGACAGGTGGTTGAGGGGAAGGCTGCTACCTCGTCAAAGGTCCAAGATAGAGCCGCATAATCGGCTCCCATGCTGTTGAGAAAACTGACAGCAGGGAAGTGCAGAGCAAAGGCAAAAAAACACCAAAATCTTGGAAATTATCTTCACAACAGTGAAAGCACACTCTCGGAACAAGTTCTGTGAGCAAAAGCCTTTGTAGGAAAAGAAGTGGCTTTCTTGCCTGTCAGTTGCTTTCTTGCCTGTCAGTTGCTCAATCCCGTCAATCCCTGTTGTCCTCTCATTGTTTTACCAGGCGAGTTCCAGGAAATCCTAGGAACCCAAGTGCTGACAGTTAAAGACAGAATCCATGGTTAAAACTCCATTCAGTTACTTTTTAACATGTTCAATTATTAGACGTACCAATCCCACAGGAGTTTCCTGCGCAGTAACAAAGTCGCTCGAGTTAAATATAGAGGTTGGTGGGTTCCTACTGGCTTCCTGACACACCAGCATTTTTATCTCTTTTAATCTGCCCTCCATGCAGAAACCTGCCCACCCTGGCAAGTTAAAAATTTCCTCCTGTGAGTCTGGATGAGAACATATTGGCTTTCACTCTGATGCCCTCAATAGTTGAATAACATGCCAGTGCTTACAGTTTGGATTAATGAGTGATACTGTTGTGATACTGGAGAGCTGTCACTGCCTGAGGAACTCTACCTCAAGCTGAGTCATTGCCTTTAAGGAAGAAAAGGAACATTGGGTCATGCCCTTCACATTATGTTGGACACAGATTTTAAAAGCATGGGGCTGGATTTTCATGTTTGGAGCAGGAGTCAGGACTGTTTCCAGGTATCCAATCCACCCCGGGGAGGGAGGGAGAACAGTCACTCTTCGGGAATTTCAGGGAGGCACCCTCTTAATTAGCATGGTGACAGGTTCCCGAAGCTGGAGGGCCAATCAGAGGCTTTACAGCTTGAGAGGAGCAGCAGGCTGCAGTAAAGGGTAAGTAACTGAGAGGATGCTTCAACATGAAGGTAACTTCTCACCAACATTTTAAAAAATGTTACTAAAAAACAGAAAATGCAGCTAGGCAACCACTATGGGGCAGGGAGTAATGGAGGTGGAGGCAGAATCCTTCTACAGGGCGGTCTTTGACTGCACCTGCACTCAGGCATGCAGAGAGTGGCCTGTCGGCCTACCTGGAGCACTGACACTTGGCCTGCCACTGGGTGCCCACCTCCAGGCTGTTAAACTGCCCCTGTCATGCCGGGTAACTGTAGGCCAACTGGAAAAGTGCTGTTAACAAGGCTCTTAATTAGCCTAATTGGCTGCCCGCCTCAGGGGCAGATAGCCCTGCTGGCCCTGAAACTGCCTCAGCAAAAATGGCTGGCACCGGGAACGGTGTTGGGAAACTGGCACGCTGGCCGGCGCCGATAATCTCTGGCCCCATCTGCCTGGGTTTCCCCTATCGGTGGGGCCCGAGGAGTCAATAATTGAAATATGGGAAACTTGACTTTTGTTGTATTTGGTATTCTGAATACTGAATATTGGATTTCTCAATGCCAGAATTTCTAGTCACATTTAAAATATTCATCTAGAGCTCTCCTTTGGTTCAGTTAACAAATGCACTTAAATTTAGAACTGAGCCATGTAGACCAATGGTATAAACTTCTGTTAATGTTAATACACTTGCAGTGACCCAGCAAACATTAATACACTCTTATTCCCTGCAAATGCTGATTTACTACCAAGGTGCCCTGCCCTAACTTTCATTATTTGTTGGCATTGCTTTCCTTTGAGTGGCAATCTTTGCAGAAACTCTGTTTTATTGGTGTAGAGCAGGCCTCGGAAATAGATCCTTAAAATATAATTAAATGATATTTGAATTATTTTTCTTAATTTATGAATAAACAGCGTGTGGGAAGACATCTTTACTTGACATCATCACCTGCAGAGATGAAGGAGGGAAAATCAAATCTGGCAAAATATTGATCAATGAAATGCCTGTCAACAAGCAGCTGGTTAAAAAATGTGTTGCACACGTACGACAGGATGACCGATTATTACCCAACCTCACTGTAAAAGAAACATTAACATTTGTTGCAAAGTTGCGACTTCCAAACGACTTCTCAGAAGAACAAAGAAACAATAGGGTAAGAATCATGGAAGTCTACAGCATAGAAGGAGGGCTTTGATCCATCATGTGATTGTCAGCTCTTTGCTAGAGCAATCCAAAACCAATGCCACTGTCCTTCCCTGTCCCCATAGTTCAGTATTTACCTCTGCCAGCCATTATTTTCTTACCACACTGTCTCAATGGCTTACTGTGTAAATACAGTGCCTGGTGTGGAACTGAGAGTTGTACAGACCAGGAAGGTTCAGGTTTAGTTCCTGGTCTGTGCTATGTTAATTGATCTCCGTCATGGACATAAAAGAACATTATTCAGTGTCCTTGCCTAGGAAGGGAAAAATATCAGATAGAGTTCCTGTTTCTGATAGCTATAGTACTTGGGGAAACGTACCTATGCAAGGATACCAAGGTGACTCTCACCAAAGACAAATAATCAGTCAACGGTTAATATTTAAAGCTCGCACATGATGAATGGTCACTTGAGTGAGTTATGAGAGGAGTCACATATCAGCCAAACTGGGTAAGGACAGCTGGTTTCCTTCCCTAAAGGGAATTGGTGAACCTGTGGTATTTTTTTTTACAACAAGCCAACAGCTTCATGGTCACTTTTACGGATACTTGCTTTTTAATTATTCTTTCAAACAAAATTCAAATTTGCAAACTGCCCTTGTGGGATTTGAACTCGCGTTCTCCTGGATTATTAACCCAGTAACATACCCATTATACTACTGCACCCTTTTGTCTAATTTTCAATGTTTATTTTTATTTTAAACCATTTATAATCAATTACCCTCCCCTATGTGCAGAGTTTTCTTTTTGTATTCAATGTGAGGGATGTTGCTGCAGGAAAATGAATTTCCTATGTTCAAGTGTCAAGATGGACCATTTCTAAGTTTGGTGAGATGCAGCTCAGTGCCAATGTGCCTTTGTCCCAAACCAAGCGACATTCTGATCACTTCCCTAATGAGGTCAGAACTCTGTTCCAGCTAGTGTCAAATTAGGGTTAGTTTTATGCTATGGGGTTGCACATTTTATGTAAAAGTATTATAGTTAGTTACAGACAGGATTTAGCATCCCATCAGTCTCTGCTTGATTTCCACAAGTTCTCTTCATCTGTAAACATGGATTGCACAAAGTTCCAAGTTATGCAGAAAACTGTTGCTTTTAGTATAATTATTTTTTACTTTATGATTATATTAGGAACAAACAAATACTTAACATGATAGGGCAATAGGTATAATCTTAGGCTTGATTCTTGACATTTTCAGGTAGAGGATGTTATAGCAGAACTCCGACTTAGACAATGTGCAAACACTCGAGTTGGAAATTACTTTATCCGGGGAGTCTCTGGAGGTGAGAGACGACGGGTGAGCATTGCAGTGCAGCTTCTGTGGAATCCTGGTAAGTAGCCATTAATTATTCATCTCTCTGCTAATGTTATATGTCCAAAAGTGCTGAGTTATGTATTTGCAGGCATCTGAAACTATTTGCTTCCATGTAGCCATTGTTCACAAATGAATGTTGGCAAGCTGTATCAAGTGACAGAGCTAACTTCATTCACAATCCTCTTTGCTTTTTCAAGTTTGGCCAACTTTCAATCCACCTAAAAGGCCTGTGTTCTATTTCATGGTCTGGATTTTTACCAGCCCCCCGATTGTCGTGGGTCGAGGCAGGGGGGCCTGGAGAATACCTTCGGGAGAGGCCCACCACGAGCCTTGACGGCGGGAAGGCCCTGCCCCATTTTACCGCTGGCAGTGAGGCCTCGTGGTGGCTCCCCTGCCGCTTGGTGACGGGAACTTCATTAAAATATTTAAATCTATTTAAATTAATGAGTTAATACTTACCTTGTCATGACGTCCGTCCCACTGTGATATTCCGGTTGCAGGAATTCCCGTGCCTTCGGATCTCCATTTGAACCTGTGGCACTTTTTTTACAACAAGCCAACAGCTTCATCGTCACTTTTACGGATACTTGCTCTTTAATTATTAGTTCTTTCAAACAAAATTCAAATTTGCAAACTGCCCTTGTGGGATTTGAACTCACGTTCTCTGGATTATTAGCCCAGTAACATAACCATTTACTCCATTATCTATTTTTCAATGTTTATATTTATTTTAAACCATTTATAATCAATTACCCTCCCCTATGTGCAGATTTTTCTTTTTGTATTCAATGTGAGGGATGTTGCTGTAGGAAAATGAATTTCCTATGTTCAAGTGTCAAGATGGACCATTTCTAAGTTTGGTGAGATGCAGCTCAGTGCCAATGTGCCTTTGTCCCAAACCAAGCGACATTCTGATCACTTCCCTAATGAGGTCAGAACTCTGTTCCAGCTAGTGTCAAATTAGGGTTAGTTTTATGCTATGCGGCTGCACATTTTATGTAAAAGTATTATAGTTAATTACAGACGCTTTCAGGGCAAGAGGGTGCCGGAGAGCAGGGAAAACCATTATGATTGGTGGAGGCGATGGTGGGAAGCGGTTGAAGATTAAAGTGAATAAAGTTCGGGGGGGAAGGTGGGCTCGGAAGGTAAGTTGTTTTGGGGTGAAAGGGCAATCAATAAAGTGGATAGTCATTGGTGAGGTGGGAGAGGGCTTGAATCATTTATTAAATTTTTCACATTAAATTTTTAATGACTATTCCCTTAAAAACTTAAATTAATTGTAACGGCTTGAAGCCCTTTAAAAATGGTGTTGGCGCCTGCGCAGTGGTACCGGACGCAGTTGCTGAGGACGGAATGCCCACCGCCTCCATGTCATTGGGGGCAGGCGGTCTGCCCCATCCATGTAAATGAGCCACCACGCTAAATATCACGGCGGATCCGCGGAGCGAATCCTGCATGAGCACCTGGCCATCTTTGAAAAATTATGGCCCATGTCATCATACTTGGTGGACTAATTATTAGTGTGGCACAAAGTCTGACTAAAACCTAAGTAGATCACATCCACAGAATTACATTTATTGTGCAAGATCTCCCTCCCATAGATTAATGGTGCTTCCCACTTACAAACACCATACCTATCTAGATGTTTCATTATTTTTACTTTCCAATTCTTGAGTTTTACTCCCTTTTCTAATGATTCTGCAAAGAGCAACTTCATTAGCTAATTATTTCACTCTTGTACTAAGCCTATCTAGGCTGGATGCCTTCTTTTCCTTTAGCTTCCTAACCTGACCAGCCTATCATTTGCTCCTGTTCCCCTTGCAAAAAAAAACTGTTCCGCTTCCAAAGAGGGGAGATTCCCCACGGTTTGCACCCCATGGGTGCACGATGAGTACAGGAAAAATGAATTCATTTAGTATAATTAATATCCTCTTGGTCACTTGTAATGTAACCTTTGGGATCTTTCAATGTCACACTATTTATTTTTTTTTCACCAGCTTTTGCAAATATGTTTATAGAAATACTTGACATTTCCTTTACTATTTGCTGATTATTTCTAACGTTTTCTTAACCTCCTTTACTATGTTATGTATTCATTTTGGTCCACTGTGCTAGCCGTAGCTTTAGAACAATCTATTTTCTGCCCTAACTCGTCTCATTACTTGAGAGAAACAGAAAAAGATTGTTGCAAATGCTTCAGCCTTATCTTTCGCACTGATGTGCTGGGCTCCCCATCATTGAGGATGGGGAGATTTGCGCAGCCATCCCCTCCAGTTAGTTGTTTAATTGTCCACCACCATTCACATCTGGATGTGGCAGGACTGCAGAGCTTAGATCTGATCCGTTGGTTATAGGATCGCTTAGCTCTGTCTATTGCATGCTGCTTACGCTGTTTGGCACGCAAGTAGTCCTGAGTTGTAGCTTCACCA
Organism: Heterodontus francisci; assembly: GCF_036365525.1. Lineage (NCBI taxonomy): Eukaryota > Metazoa > Chordata > Chondrichthyes > Heterodontiformes > Heterodontidae > Heterodontus > Heterodontus francisci. The sequence goes on along the minus strand of NC_090383.1, from coordinate 95,928,349 downwards.
GGTTGACACCTCATTTTGAGGTATGCCTGGTACTGCTCCTGGCATGCCCTCCTGCACTCTTCATTGAATCAGGGTTGGTCTGCTGGCTTAATGATAATGGTAGAGTGGGGACATGCCAGGCCACGAGGTTACAGATTGTGGTTGAGTACAATTCTGCTGCTACTGATGGCCCACAGTGCCTCATGGGTGCCCAGTTTTGCATTGCTAGATCTGTTCGAAATCTATCCCATTTAGCACGGTGGTAGTGCCACACAACACGATGGAGGGTATCCTCAATGTGAAGGCGAGCCTTCGTCTCCACAAGGACTGTGCGGTGGTCACTCCTACTAATACTGTCTTGGACACGTGCATCTGCGGCAGGCAGATTAGTGAGGACGAGGTCACGTATGTTTTTCCCTCTTGTTGGTTCCCTCACCACTTGCCGCATACCCAGTCTAGCAGCTATGTCCTTTAGGACTCGGCCAGTAATGGTGCTACCGAGCCACTCTTGGTGATGGACATTGAAGTCCCCCACCCAGAGTACATTCTGTGCCCTTGCCACCCTCAGTGCTTCCTCCAAGTGGTGCTCAACGTGGAGGAGTACTGACTCATCAGCTGAGGGAGGGTGGTAGGTGGTAATCAGCAGGAGGTTTCCTTGTCCATATTTGACCTGATGCCATGAGACTTCATGTTGAGGACTCCCAGGGCAACTCCCTCCCGACTGTATACCACTGTGCTGTTATCTCTGCTGTGTCTGTCCTGCTGGTGGGACAGGACATACCTAGGGATGTGATGGCAGTTTCTGGGTCATTTTCTGTAAGGTATGATTCCCTGAGTATGACTATGTCGGGCTGTTGCTTGATTAGTCTGTGGGACAGCTCTCCCAACTTTAGCATAAGCCCCTAGATGTTAGTAAGGAGGACTTTGCAGGGTCGACAGGGCTGGGTTTGCCAGTGCCTAGGTCAATGCCGGGTGGTCCAGGTACAATTGAGTGGTTTGCTAGGCCATTTCAGAGGGCATGCAAGAGTCAACCACATTGCTGTGGATCTGGAGTCATATGTAAGCACAGCAGATTTCCTTCCCTAAAGGGCATTAGTGAACCAGATGGGTTTTTACAACAATGGTTTCAAGGCCATCATTAGACTGGCTTTTAATTCCAGATTTATTAATTGAATTCAAATTCCACCTTCTGCTGTGGTGGGATTCGACCCCATGTCCCCAGAGCAATACACTGGGTCTCTGGGTTACTAGTCCAACGACAATACCACTGCGCCACCCCCTTGGGCCTACAGTTGGGCCAACTGGCCTATTCCTGTTCCTTAAAAGTTCTTGTTTTCTTTAGAATTTGTGTATAAAAAGGTAAGAAATCATGGGATGAGAAGAATCATTTATCCCAGTTCTTTTCACAGACTGCAGGCAACTGGGGAGTCTACTCAATCCAGTCAAACATCAGAAGATAAAGCTTTTAAAGTTTTCCCCTAACACCCTAAGGTGTTACAACGTAACACTTACAACGTACATTAATCAGCTTTGGCCAATTGCACTCCACAGATATTCCTGTTTCAATTAATTTTTGAATATATATCTGTACTTAGTATTGCAGGTATATTTGCTGTTTTTAATGTTTGTATGTACACAAGGGTATTCCTTCTATTAAATTGCTTTGTTAATTATATACTTGGATATCCTCATTTTCGATCAGAGTCTGTTAAATATTCAGGATATGTCTGTATTATCCATACCTCATTTTAATGAGCTGGATCATGCCCTCTCTAAATGAATCAAGATACAGTGATATCCAAACTATTACAAATTATTAGATCAAAGAAGAAGCTTAATGTCAAATGTCCAAAAAGGCTATATTTTGATAACCTGTCACAATTGATAAATATAAACCCATGAAACTAAGGAAATATTTTTATTCCAGGTATTTTAATATTAGATGAACCCACCTCCGGACTTGATAGTTTCACAGCACACAATTTGGTGATGACTCTTTCAAGACTTGCCACAGGAAATCGATTGATCCTAATGTCAATCCGTCAGCCACGGTCAGACATATTCAATTTGTTCGATCTGGTTGTTCTGCTTTCTTCAGGAGCAACAATGTATTGTGGAGCAGCTAAGGATATGATTCCGTATTTTACCTCAGTAGGATATCCTTGTCCAAAGTATTGCAATCCTTGTGATTTTTATGGTGAGTATTGAACATATTGAGAATGGCTCTCAGTGGTAATACAAGACATTAGGTTGAGTCACTCTGGTCTTAGCTTGTGTTCAGCTACTTTTTTCCAATTGTATCACTGGCCCTTTAACTGATAGAGAATAAGACCCTTTATGTTGTTTTGTATTTCTGAACTATTCTCAGTATTACTCTTAATGACCGTTTATTCCCATAACCTTGCTTGTCCCAAAAGAACTTGCATTCTGCCAGAGCTTGTAATAGAAATTTTAAAAATGCTGAAAATGCACATTAGCTCAGTCAACATCTAAAAGAGAAAGATGGTTAATGTTTCAGGTGTGACTCAATTAGAACTTCAGTATGACTTGCTTCCATTAGTCACCAGTTCTTCTTTATCTTTTAAACAAATATCTATCCAAATAAATCTTAGCAACCTTAACAATAATGAGATATTGCATCTAGTCCTTACTTTAGGCATTCAAGAGAGAATTGGATTGTTATCTGAAAAGGAAGAATGTGCAAGGCTATGGGGAGAAGGCGGGGAGTGGCACTAGGTAAATTGCTCTTTCGGCGACCTGGCGTAGACGTGACAGGCCAAATGGCCGCCGCCTTTGCTGTAACAATTCTGTGATTCTTTTCACAGAAGAATAAATTTCAGAAGTTTGTGATAATGGAGTTGATTTTAATTTGAGGGGCACAATGGATGGTCTTTGGGCAGAGTGCACTAACCACCTGCCCACTTTTACCATTGATGAGGCCTGAGCAATTTTGAAGCTTATTTACAGACTAATCCAGTTTGATCCAGCACACCAACTGGCAGTAATTGGGCTGACCCCTGCACCATCTAATGGGGGAGGATGGGGGTGAGCCAACACCAGGGGGCTGTGCACAGACCAGCAGTAGACCGGAGTTAGTTTCGGAATCCAGGATTAGCAGGGATGTTCCTCCTGACCTCACAAAGGTAAAGTTTTCAAAAAATCTTCAGTCGTTTTCTGAGCAGCGTCCAGTGGCCTCTTTAAAGAATGGTGGTTAGGCTGTTTAATGCCAATACAACTGGGCACAACTCATTCTTAACCCATTTGTTATTCAAAATTGCAATTGTGGTCCTATTTGCATTATACAACTGAATTTACATGTTACAAGTGGCTTCCCACCTGAAACAAGCAGGAGCTCCAGCTGCCCAGCTCAGTGCCCTACCCAAGATGGCTGTGATCGAACCGCCTGCAAAAAAAAGGCGGTATGTGATTTGTGAGCCATTTTCAATTGCCGTTGTCCCATTTACAATGGATGGAGGCACTCCAGATTGGCCCCAATTAGTATATTAAAGGAAAAGGTAATTTTGAGAAATTTATCAATGATGTGAATTATAGATAAACCAAAAAAAGTGAGTGTCTCTCACAGGTATACATTTGTTAAAAGTGCAACAATTTACTTGCCCTCAAAATTATTGTTTTTGTCTTTTCACACTCTCCCCAGGGAGAATTGTCTGAGGTAGTGGAAGGATTCTCAGCCTGATTAACGGTCTGGCAAGCTGGAACGTGGCACTACTTCAGTAGTCATAACCAGCATTGTACCAGCCAATGGGGGGTGGGTTAAGTTCTTTACAACAGGAGGGTTTTATGGGCTCCCAAAACCTATATGACGGGAGTGGAGGGCTGATGTGAGCATCCCTGCTGGATGTTAACTCTGCATTGAGAGTGGCTTTGAACCTTGCATCTTCTGACTCAAAGGAATGAATGAGGCATGCTGCAACATCAATCTTTACAGCAATTCAAAGTCCAGCAGATAGTGGACTTTTCTGTAGCTTATTGTCCAAAATACTCCAGAAAGGCTGCTTGCAGGTCACATTATGCCACCTTCTATAGCACAAAAGTCCATATGTTGCTAGATCTTGGGTTTTCATCAGTGGCGGGTTTCCTTCTAGAGATGTATCTCCATTCTGACCTTGGCAATTCTCCCAGAATCAGACTAATTTGGGCCGATAGCAGTATTTTCGGGGACGGCTGATCTCCTGCCTTTTGAGGGGGAGAGGGAAGATAGCTGCAACTCCTGCCATTGTTACTGACTAAAGAGAAAGATCAATTTGTTCTAGGCAGCCTGTCACCCTAGAACTCCACTTATCTTCGTAATAATAATGTTGGATTCTCAGAAACATAGGATTCCTGACACCGAGAATTGCTAAAGCACTAACGATGAATAATACATTGGATGGCCATTCTGCATCATTAACTTATAAGAGTTCTTTGACTGACTGTAGATTGTTCAACATGGAAATTCCCTTCTCGCTAAATAATGATCCGAATTAAAAGCAAGCAATTTAGAATGTATAAAATATTATTCAGAGTAATTTTCATGATTAATGGTGTCATATCATAAACAAAGTGATTCCTGACAACGCTGGCCCCCATTGACGTCATCAGGCTGTGCCGCAGTGCGCACATGCGCAGACGGTCTCTTGCTCTTTGCGCATGCACTGCGTTCCAGCTTGCCAAAACTGGTTAGCGCAAGCGCTGATGACGTCATCGTGTGACGTGTGCTTCTTCGGGCAACGCACCTGGTCGGCCTATCATAAATATCTCAAGATTGAGGCAGTCCAGATAACTCACGTGAGTTATGTTTAGTTGACCGTCTAAAAAGAGGAGATATTTATTATATCACACAGTATCTACTTCCAATGGAATTAAAAGATGTATTTGTTTTCTTTTCTTACCCCGCCCCACCCCCCAGTTTTTCCCGTTGTTTTCCTGAAGGAGCTGGAATGTGCTTCAGTGTGGTTTGATGAGTGTCAATAGCCCTTCTCTTTTTATACTGTCAACTAAACATAACTCACATGAGATACCTGGACTGCCTCAGTCAGGAGATATTTATTATATGACACCGCTAATCATGAAGATTGCTCTTTGAACTTCTGGTGCAATGAAATAAATTTATATTTAAAGCATTCTAAATTGCTAGCTTTTAATTCAGATCACTATTTAGGGAGAGGGGAACTTCCATGTTGAACAGTCTACAGCCAAAGAACTCTTGTCATTTATGGAATGCCCTTCATTATATAATCCATCAATCAACATTTAAAGTGATTCCATTTTTCTTCAAACCATTAGTCAGCAATTATGGATGTCATGATACTGTAAAATCATTAATCAGCTTTTTAGAACCTGCTATCATAGTACACTTGTCCTATTATCATTTAAAGACTTGTTATCACTATCTAAACCAATAATCAGCATTTAAGGGCCTCCTCCCTTTAGACAGTTGTCAATTTTTAAAGATATTCCAACACTATTCAGCCTGTCAATCTTCATTCAAGGACCTCTATCATTATCCTTCTTACAGCAGCATTGTCGCATCACACATTAATAGTACCTATTTTGATGCGCATACTACTTAAAAATAACAGCTTCATTTGTTTAAGTGAGCTTGCAGTTTGTATTACTCTTACAATCATCGCCCTTGGCATTTCCTTAATTTTGATAGCTCTGGTGGCAACTGGTGGCATTTAAATTCAATTAATAAATTTGGAATAAAATGCTTGTCTCATTAATAGTGATCATAAAATTATTGTTTAAAAACCCACCTGGTTCACTCGTGCCCTTCAGGGGAAGAAATCTGCTGCCCTTACCTGGCCTGGTCTACATGTGACTCCAGACCTCCACCTATGTGGTTGACTCTTAACTGCCCTCTGAAATGGCCTAGCATGCCACTCAGTTGTAGACAGCTCATCTTAACCTGTTCAAGGGCAATTAGGGATGGGCAATAAATGCTGACCTTGCCAGTGACACTCATATCCCAAAAATGCATTAAAAAAAAAAGCAACTGTGTATCTCCTTAACCAATTAAGTTGAGTCACAGTGTCCGAACCTGGAAGTGTAAATTAGAATAGTTAATTCAATGGTATATCATCTCATGCAAAAGACAGGGAAAGAATGATAAGATTGAGAGTGCAATAAATGAGACAGGAAGGAAAAGTTTGACTATTTTCATATCTCCAACAATTAAAATTTACATTTGTAAAAGTAAATTTTCAGTACCAGAGAAGTCGTTTGGCAGCAATTAAAATTTATCACACCATTAAAAATTCACTACAATAAACAAGGCCAAACTTTTTCTGGTGTGTTTAATGGATATCTATCATGTAAGTATTCCAAGTATGCCAACTTCACTCCATTGCATGTACTTCAGTGCCAAGTCTCTCAGCAAGGTGCCAGTATAGCGAGGCTTTTGGAGGAACAGGACAACTCAGGCAATAACTTCCTGATTTCCGCATTTAATTGCACATGTACGGTCGCTGGAAGTTGCTGTCCGATTTGTTCTTTAATAATGGAGAGCAATGATAGCCTCACCATTATTTTTACCACAAAATTTGAGCCAACATTATTAGAAAGTAAAATAAAAGCAAAATACTGCAGATGCTGGAAATCTGAAATAAAATCAAAAAGTGCTGGAAATACTCAGCAAGTCTGGCAGCATCTGTGGAGAGAGAAACAAGGTTAACATTTCAGGTCAGTGTGTTTCTGATGCAGTTCTGATGAAAGGTCACTGACCTGACACTTTGTTTCTCTCTCCACAGATGCTACCAGACCTGCTGAGTATTTCTAGCACTTTTGGTTTTATTATTAGAAAGTAGTTGCTTTTCACAACATGGGCTTGACTTCTGTTTTCAACTGTTGGTAGTATTTTTGAACTGTTAATAGCGACTCTCAAATGCATCTTGTTGCCTCCTTACAGTTGACCTAACTAGCATTGATAGGCGTTCCAATGAGCAGGAAGCACATACACAGGATAAAGCCAACACACTTGCCTCCATATTTTGGGAAAATGTCAAAGACACAGATGATTACATCTGGAAGCCTAATGACTGCAATACCTGTCCAAATATGAATGCTACAAGGTACTACTATGAAGGGAAACTTTGATACTGTAACCAAATCTAGTACTAACATCAGCATTTTGTATTCATATTTATTGTTGTAGAAGTTCAAAAACATCAAATTGTTGTTTATTGATCCTAAATATTGAATGGAATAATCCCTTTAAGGGATTCTATTTGAAAAGGTCCTGCAGGCTGAAAAACGTTGACTGAATGAACTGCGTAGGCACATAGAGGTTTGCATCTGTACGGTTTATCTATTACTCATGTGCTGTAGAATCTGCCATACAATATAAAAATTGTGAATCCATGCTACCAAAAATTTGGAGCAGAATTACAGATCTGCATTAGAAGAGAGAGTGCAATATAAAGGGGTCATGCATGACATAGAGCTATAAATATCTTATCATAATCTTCTATTTCAAAGAACATAAAAATGTTAGACCAAGTGAAAGACCATTCATTTCATCAGTCATTTCATCCAATCATTAAGGTACTGTTCCAGGACTAAGTCTGAGCATTTATTCATTTTCTTCTGCCTTTAATCTATAGCTCCACTTTTATTTCAAACAGTAATTGATCCAATTACTTTTTTGGTATACCTTAGCTGAGTTCATATTTAACACAATATGTGGCACATCATTGTGTAAATCAATGATTTTAAGTGTGAATAAGTTATTCTTTACTTTTAAGCTTATAGCTGAAGGGTTTAGCAGTTGAACTCTTTAGGCATTAATCACAGGCAACTCTTACTTTTAAAAAAAAATCTCTCTAACCTCCCTCCATGTAATTGTACTTGTCTGTCTTCTTCTCCAGCACTTTGAGCATATCACTGTTTTCTTCTGTTTTTCTTTTTGCTTTCCATTCTTTCAATGACACCCTTTCTTTGTATGCTTTTGACACAATTTCTCTAATTGTCACATCTTTAGCCTTGTCTTTATTTCTCATCTGTCTAACCCATTATATGCCCTTTACTTCCTCTTCTGTTCTCTCTTGATGCAATTTGCTCTCACTTTCTCCATCTCTGACCCCTGTTGAGATCGAGGTGAGAGGATTGCACTGCCTTTTCTAGTTCCACTTCTCCACAGGTTACAACATATATTTAAATGTTTACCCAGTTACCGATATGGTTAATCATAGACTCTGCTTTATGACCATATCCAGAATAAAAGACACCAACCAGGTTTCTTTAATAAACAACAAAATTATCAGTTTATTATAAAACAAGACATAACCAGTAACACACACACACATACCAGTTAACCAAAAAAAAAAGAGATTTTCCCTTTAGAGCTCTGTTACAAAAAAAATACTTTGACCAAATATTTGCTAATTCTCGAAGAAAAAAGAAGATCTGGAAAGATATCAGTTGTCCCTTTTTGATTTGGTGTCCCAAAAATGCATAGACAGCTGTCTCTGGGATCTTCCTAAAACAGTTCTTTTTAGGCGATGTTGAAGATCAGTTTGGCAGGCTTTCCAGGAGAAATGCAGCAACAGCGGTTTCTGGCAGGCTTTTCAGGAGGAATGTAGCATCAATTTCTCTATTTCTCTCACTCGCTTCTAAGAGCTTCTCAAAGAAATGGACAAGCTGGCAGGCTTTTCAATGAGATGGAAAAAGGCTGAGCTGGGGTTTGTCCTTGGTAGGTTGATTTTTTTAAATGTCCTTTCAAAGCACTGCCCACACACCAACTGATTGTCCAAAGTGAAACCAAAACAATATCTCGAAGCAATCCTCCTGATCCCCTATAAATCTTGACCTGTCACTTCTCCGTAAACATCTCCCCAACTCAAAAAGCTCCTCCTGAGTATTTATCTGAAAACAGGTGATTTCCAGTAAATGTTTTTACAAACCAAGTCCAAAAGACCTTCCGAGGGCCCCAGTGAAAAAGCATCCATGGAATCCTTTTCAATTTTCCCAAATAAAACAATGTCCATAATTCTAAAGTCCTACAAAAAATACTTGACAAAAAATATAGAAGCACCGTCATAACACCCCTCATTTTTCATCTTCACTACCATTTTCACCCTCCCCTTTCTCATTGCATTGCATACACTATCTCTGAAATCAGGCCAGAGCTCGCAGAGGCCTGTTCAAACCAGCACTGAGGAGCACTAACATTGTACAACTTGTGCTGACCCCAAAAAAGGGCACTGAAGTTATAGATGCATGGAACAGTGAAAATTATTGGGAGTGAAAGCAATCTGAAAGATGCCAGCTTATACTAGAGCAGAAGACAAGATACAGGCTCTTGAGTGAAATAAAGGCCCATAGCAGAAGCAGACAGATCAACAATGAGATAAGTAAAAATGAGAGGACTAAGGTGGAGCTCAAGGAGTAAGGGTTATCATGGGAAAACTCTCAAATGGCAAGAGACTGTGAATTGAATGGAAGAGAAATGGAAAGCTCAGTTGTTCATTTTTTTTTAAAGTGATATAATTGGGATTTTAAAAATAATTCTACTGTGTTGCGTAGTTCATTAACTGTTTATGGAATATTATGCAAATATTTTGTTAGTTTATTTTAATTAAAACTTTATTGATATTGCACAATAAGCAAAAGTGAATTAATTAATTTCAAACATAATTTCTGAAGATACTAGAGATACTGCAATTTTATGATACGTTTAAATATTTATACCCATTTATTATATATTTTAAACCAAATGTTTCAAACTTTTAGCTCATGTGTATTTTTCAACCTAATTTCAAAGTTCTTCCAGTGCCTCTCTGACTTCTGACAAAATTATTAACATTAAATCAGAAACCATGGACAAGCTAGCTGGACAATTGAGACAGTTTTCTGTCTTATTAAGGTAAAATGCATTTTTTTTAAATTGTTAGTTTAGAATTGCCTTTCTTCATAAAAATATGTGCACAGTCATCTAAAATGTGAAACTGCTGCTTTTTAAACCAGAATGTTTTTTGTCTTGTACCAGGCGACAGGTTTCTAATGATTTCAGAGATTTAGCAACACTGGCTATCCATGGATTTGAGGCACTCCTGATGTCTTTACTAATTGGATTTTTATACTATAGCCAAGATGGCAAAGAATTATCCATCCAGGACGCAGTGGCATTGTTATACCTATTCGCAGCTCTGACCCCGTTTGCAGTTGTTTTAGATGTTATCGCGAAATGTAAGCTGTTTTTATTTTCTTTGGCTTTTATTTTAAAAGCTTTATTACTTCCAGAAGCAACGAGTGTTAAATACCCATCTACAGAAAAGTTTTGAGACGATCTGTTGGACTTCAGACACCATGGTGGGAGGGCAATTTTCCCAGGCAAGGGAAGATGGGTTTAGGTGTGTGCCGGGAGTTAAATTCCCTAAAAGTGATATTGGGTCGGGATTCCAGCATCATCCAGCCCGCTTCCAGATTTCAGCAGGGCGGTTTTGAAGGTGAGCAGGAAACTCCCTTGGATCTGTCAGTAATGCATTAAAATATTCAAATAGGTAATTAAGCACAGTTTTAAACTTCAGTTTTGCCTTTAACAGCAGGGGCACCTGTTTCCCTACCTGTCAGCAACTCACCAGTGTCACCGTGGTGAGAGCACAGCAGTAAGAGCTTCTTCAGTGAAACTGACAGGCTGGGAAGCCTTTGATCAGTGGATCTGAAGAGCTTCAACCATGGCCAGGTGAGAGGCTGCTGTTCATAGCACATCTCTCAGAGAGTGCTATCACTGCTTAACAGGTGATTGCCAAGTTATTGGAAGGCACTTGTCTAGCACCTTCAGCTGCACTTCCCTGCTGCCAGCCTTCACCGTGGCATGGGAGCAGTTTCTGCAGCTCTATCTCTCATCTCTGCTAAGGGACAACAGGAGAAGCAACGCCACCACTAACAGTACCAACAGGAATAACACCAGCACCAGCTGCCTTCTCCTAAGCTGCATGCCCCTGCACAGGACAGAGGGGATGGACACTGAGATCCAGCTGGAAAGAGGTGAGACCCCCCAACACAAGCTCTACAGGCAGAGGATCAGCACTCAACAAGCACCAGTGCCTCAGGAGGCTCAGGCTCTCACAGCAGGTTGCTGCTGATATCTGCTGCCTCCTGGAACAAGACCTCCTTCCAATGCATTGCCAGTGGCTTATAAGATGCCTTCACTGGAGGCCCTCCCCCTGCTCTGCTTGTGTCCTGCCTCTTGCCAAGTGTTCTGCTATCTTCTTCTGCAAGGTCAGAAACAGAGAGATTTGAGTACTCATAATGGCTTGTGTGGCGAGGATGGGACAACATTTTGGAGGGTGACTGAGGCATGTGTGAGAGAGGGCAAGAGGCTGAGTATGAGTGTGGGTGCAGGCTGCTCAGATGAGGATGTGAGGTGCCTGCAGAGAGAGGAATGAATGCAGCTGTAAAATGTGTTGTCCTGAGGTGTGGTGTGCAAGAGAATTCTAGGAAAGTCAGAGTATGGGTCTTGGCACCTGTAAGTGCTACACCACTCACTTTTCCTGCCCTCCTGAGGTCCTAGATCCTCTTGGTGCACTGTCTCCAGGTTAGAGAGACTACACTCCTGATGCTCAGTTATTTGGCCACCCATGCCTACTTGGTTGGAGAGGTTGTCCTCTCCCTCCCATCCATGGGAAAGCTTGCCTCACTGCAGCCCCTCAGCAGGACCTCCAGGTAAGAGTGAGAGACCCTAGGTCAGCCTTACCGATGCCTGTGGTCCATTCCTGTGCTTGCTGCAGCCTCAAAAATCCAAGTGCTGGTGAGCCATTCTAAACCATGTCATGGACCCTTTAATTCGAAATCCTTCCTTTGACAGAATGGACATGCCATCCTGCCTGCCCTCCCTGATTTGGCCAGGGAACATGGAGGTTCAGTTAAAGAGCCTCACAAAGCCTGCTCCAGCTGTCAACGGGTTCCAACCCACAAATGGTCCCACTGTTTGGTGAAGGAATAAGTTGGGAAAATTCCACCCCACATTTCAGTGAGTCCAAAGTGTTTAAAAAGGAGGCAAGTCAATCATTTCATGTTTTTTTTCTCTTTTCAAGTTGAAAATTTACAAGAACAATACACTTTGTAAAGTTCCCACTATAAACAACTAAACTCTGATTGATCTCAGGGGACATTTACTTACAGCAATTAGACTTTGACCTGAAAGGGTTAGTTTACACATAACTCTACTTCATCAGGAGAATAAAAATTGTGCACAACAAAAATGCTTTTTACATTATAAAACAGTGTATAATCTAACTTACCATTCGCAACTCCACAGAACCTGAATTTTTTTTTTAATTAACATACGTGATGGTAGTTGCATTGATGCAGTGACACCAGGAGATGAAGCATCAACTGTGTGCACCATGATGTGATTGAACAGGTTTCCACAGAGAGGTGGGATGCATGTTGATACCCGCAATCCTCTACAATAGTGGCTTCTTACTCTTGGGCATGTCGCTGTGGGAACATGATAAGTGGACACCAGGAACTTCCTCACAAGATTATGGTTTAGGGAAACAGTCTGCTCTTGCACATTCTCCAGTGGCTAATTCAGAGCAGCATTGTGAAGGACTGCAGAGCATGTTCCTCATTCAACCTCCTGGCTGAAGTTGAGGTATGGCCTAGGGAAGCCAACAAAGAGAGCTAAATACCCTTACATTAAAAAAAATCTGGTCACTTTCCTTACAAATAAAAATGTGATTTTCCACAGTACCGCATGCTTTCAGTTTTGGTACTGTAGTGAGAACCAATTCTGGGCTTGTTGGCTTCTAGCACCTGAGAAAGTCTAACTAAATATCAAAACAATGAGCCAGTGATAACATATTAGCACAGCGTGTTGGAACTCCAACATGCCATCGATAGAGCAGAAAGAAGTGGGTTCACTTGTTCTCATGGTGAGCTATCAATGTCAGTCATGCCTTTCTTGTGCGATGCCAGGCAGAGGCTGGACATTTCCCCATAACAACTGAGAGAAAATCACTCTAATTCAACTACTATCAACAGTTGATAAGAAGCCATTTAACATAAGAAATAGGAGCAGAAGTAGACCATATGGTCCATTGAGCCTGCTCTGCCATTCAGTACGACCATGGCTGATCTTGGGCTTCAATTCCACTTTCCTGCCCACTCCCCATATCCCTTGTTTCCCTGCAGGACCAAAAATCTGTCTATTCCAGCCTTAAATGTATTCAATGATGGAGCATCCACACCCTCTGGGGTAGAGAATTCCAAAGATTCAAAACTCTTTGAGTGTAGTAATTTCTCCTCCTCTCAGACCTGAGTAATCAGCCCCTTATCCTGAGACAGTACCCCCACGTTCTAGATTCCCCAACCAGCAGAAACAATCTCTCAGCTTCTAGCCTATCAAACTGTTTCAGAATCTTGTATGTCTCAATTAGATCGCCTCTCATTCTTCTAAACTCCAGAGAATATACGCCCAATTTACTCAGCCTCTCATCATAGAGAGAAATTGACTAGCCCAGCTTGTTGGCCAATGCTGGTGTATGCCAGAAGTAAACCACACAGAGAAAATGAGACATTAATCTGAGGTCCGATCTGCCCTCTCAGGCAGACTTAAGATTCCATGGTAATGTTTCAAAGAAGAGCATGGGAGTACTTCCTGGCATCCTGGCCAATATTTATCCCTCAACCAACTTTACTAAAAAGCAGATTATCTAGTCATTATTGTTGGACTTTGCTGTGTGCAAATTGATTTCTAATGTTTCCTACATTACACCAGTGATTACACTTCAAAGGTATTTAATAGACTTTAAATTACTTTGGACGTCCTGAGGTAGTGACAGGTGCTGTAGAAATAGAAGTCTTTCTTCTTTCTTTTGAACACCAGTAGCGATATTTTAAAAAAAGCAGTACCAAGATTTAGGAATGCTGGTATACACTATCAAGACCACTCAGTTTGTTAGCTTCTTTTGAACTGAACACAATTACCTTTTCCTAGGTCATTCAGAAAAGGCAATGCTTTACCATGAATTGGAGGATGGGATGTATTCAGTGACTGCTTATTTTTTTGCCAAGGTAATTTTTTTTCATTTTGCTGACAGTGAAACAGAAGATGTACAATAAATGTTGAACAGTAAAATATTTATACTTAAAAATTTGATGGGAAAATTATGAAAAGAAAATATTGCAAAGGAGTAAAGCGGGATAAAGGGGATGGTTTATACAAGAGAATCATATAAAATATACATATATCAGAGTGTGTTCTTAATGACATTTTTAAAATGTTTTTGTATCTTCACACTCTTGCTTTGGAGAACAGGCTGAAGTAGTGGAAAGATTCACAGGCTGATTAACAGTCTACCAGGCATGAATGCTGTATCTATCTTTATAGCAGATGTTAGTCCTATATGGTGGGAGGGTTTTATGGGCTCCCACAAGAGAAGGGAGGGGCATCCACACTCACCAGAGCTTTTGGGCCAACCATCAAGAAGATCGCCCCCCTCAAATCAAAATCAGGGGACACAATCACTGACCAACGCAAGCAAATGGACCGCTGGGTGGAGCACCACTTAGAACTATACTGCAAGGAAAATGTTGTCACTGAGACCGCCCTCAATGCAGCCCAGTCTCTGCCAGTCATGGACGAGCTGGACGTACAGCCAACAAAATTGGAACTCAGTGATGCCATTGATTCTCTAGCCAGCAGAAAAGCCCCTGGGAAGGACAGCATTACCCCTGAAATCATCAAGAGTGCCAAGCCTGCTATACTTTCAGCATTCTACGAACTGCTTTGCCTGTGCTGGAATGAGGGAGCAGTACCACAGGACATGCGCAATGCCAATATCATCACCCTCTATAAGAACAAGGGTGACCGCGGTGACTGCAATAGCTGCCGTGGAATCTCCCTGCTTAGCATAGGGGGGTAAGTCTTTGCTCGGGTCGCTTTAAACAGAATCCAGAAGCTGGATGAGCGTGTCTACCCTGAGGCACAGTGTGGCTTTCGAGCAGAGAGATCCACCATTGACATGCTGTTCTCCCTTCGCCAGCTACAGGAGAAATGCCGTGAACAACAGATGCCCCTCTACGTTGCTTTCATTGATCTCACCAAAGCCTTTGACCTCGTCAGCAGACGTGGTCTCTTCAGACTACTAGAAAAGATCGGATGTCCACCAAAGCTACTAAGTATCATCACCTCATTCCATGACAATATGAAAGGCACAATTCAGCATAGTGGTGCCTCATCAGACCCCTTTCCAATCCCGAGTGGCGTGAAACAGGGCTGTGTTCTCGCACCTACACTGTTTGGGATCGTCTACTCCCTGCTGGTCTCATGCGTTCAAGTCTTCAGAAAAAGGCATTTTCCTCCACACAAGATCAGGGGGCAGGTTGTTCAACCTTGCTCGTCTAAGAGCGAAGTCCAAAGTATGGAAAGTCCTCATCAGGGAACTCCTCTTTGCTGACGATGCTGCATTAACTTCTCACACCGAAGAGTGTCTGCAGAGACTCATCGACAGGATTGCGGCTGCCTGCAACAAATTTGGCCTAACCATCAGCCTCAAGAAAACGAACATCATGGGACAGGACGTCAGAAATGCTCCATCCATCAATATTGGCGATCATGCTCTGGAAGTGGTTCAGAAGTTCACCTACCTAGGCTCAACTATCACCAGTAACCTGTCTCTCGAAGCAGAAATCAACAAGCGCATGGGAAAGGCTTCCACTGCTATGTCCAGACTAGCCAAGAACGTGTGGGAAAATGGCGCACTGACACAGAACACAAAAGTCCGAGTGTATAAAGCCTGTGTCCTCAGTACCTTGCTCTACGGCAGCGAGGCCTGGACAACATATGTCAGCCAAGAGCGACGTCTCAATTCATTCCATCTTCGCTGCCCCCGGAGAATCCTTGGCATCAGGTGGCAGGACCGTATATCCAACACAGAAGTCCTCGAGGCGGCCAACATCCCCAGCATATACACCCTACTGAGCCAGCAGCGCCTGAGATGGCTTGGCCATGTGAGCCGCATGGAAGATGGCAGGATCCCCAAGGACACATTGTACAGCAAGCTCGTCACTGGTATCCGACCCACCCGCCGTCCATGTCTCCGCTTTAAAGACGTCTGCAAACGCGACATGAAATCCTGTGACATTGATCACAAGTCATGGGAGTCAGTTGCCAGCGATCGCCAGAGCTGGCGGGCAGCCATAAAGGCGGGGCTAAAGTGTGGCGAGTCAAAGAGACTTAGCAGTTGGCAGGAAAAAAGACAGAAGTGCAAGGGGAGAGCCAACTGTGCAACAGCCCCGACAACCAATTGTATCGGCGGCACCTGTGGAAGAGTCTGTCACTCTAGAATTGGCCTTTATAGCCACTCCAGACGCTGCTTCACAAACCACTGACCACCTCCAGGTGCTTACCCATTGTCTCTCGAGATAAGGAGGCCAAAGAAGGAGAAGTCCCATATGGTGGGAGGGTTTTATGGGCTCCCACAAGAGAAGGGAGGGGCATCCACACTCACCAGGTCTGAATATTCTGCTGGACATCAACCCAGAATTCAGAGCTAGAGCTCTGCTCTTTACTCACTGGGACTATCTGAATCAAAGGTAGGGATGCTACCACTGAGCCAAAGGCTCACTCCAGTATTAAGATGATGCCTTTGATTGGATGATTACCCATTGTGGAATTATATGCTGCTGCAGAATTTAAAGAGTTGTAGCAGCTTTTAAGGACAAGCATCCTGGTTTTTAAAGTTTTCAAGACAACACACTTCGATGAAAGCAGAGAAGAAGCTTTAATGAAAAAGACAATGTCTGAAAGGAATGGAGTGGAGTGGTGGAGCTCAGTTCACCAATGGGCCCACAGGGATTCTTCTAAAAGAAATGATGCAAAGGAAGGGGTGTTTCTTCAGCAGTGAGCACTGCAGGCCCACAGGGGTAATGGGACATGTTGGCCATCAGTGTAAATGTCACCTCAACCATTCTGCACGCTTGGAAACCAAAACAAAAGTTCAAAGATCTTGCCATGTTCATTAGTGTACAAGAACCCTGCCACCTTATTCCTTTACTCAGTATACTAAGCATGTTCTTTCTTTTGAGCCTCCTTATCTCGAGAGACAATGGATACGCGCCTGGAGGTGGTCAGTGGTTTGTGAAGCAGCGCCTGGAGTGGCTATAAAGGCCAATTCTAGAGTTACAGGCTCTTCCACAGGTGCTGCAGAGAAATTTGTTTGTCGGGGCTGTTGCACAGTTGGCTCTCCCCTTGCGCCTCTGTCTTTTTTCCTGCCAACTACTAAGTCTCTTCGACTCGCCACATTTTAGCCCCGTCTTTATGGCTGCCCGCCAGCTCTGGCGAACGCTGGCAACTGACTCCCACGACTTGTGATCAATGTCACAGGATTTCATGTCGCGTTTGCAGACGTCTTTAAAGCGGAGACGTGGACGGCCGGTGGGTCTGATACCAGTGACGAGCTCGCTGTACAATGTGTCTTTGGGGATCCTGCCATCTTCCATGCAGCTCACATGGCCAAGCCATCTCAAGCGCCGCTGACTCAGTAGTGTGTACAAGCTGGGGATGTTGGCCGCCTCGAGGACTTCTGTGTTGGAGATACGGTCCTGCCACCTGATGCCAAGTATTCTCCGGAGGCAGCGAAGATGGAATGAATTGAGACGTCGCTCTTGGCTGGCATACGTTGTCCAGGCCTCGCTGCCATAGAGCAAGGTACTGAGGACACAGGCCTGATACACTCGGACTTTTGTGTTCCGTGTCAGTGCGCCATTTTCCCACACTCTCTTCGCCAGTCTGGACATAGCAGTGGAAGTCTCACCCATGCGCTTGTTGATTTCTACATCTAGAGACAGGTTACTGGTGATAGTTGAGCCTAGGTAGGTGAACTCTTGAACCACTTCCAGAGCGTGGTCGCCAATATTGATGGATGGAGTATTTCTGACGTCCTGCCCCATGATGTTTGTTTTTCTTGAGGCTGATGGTTAGGCCAAATTCGTTGCAGGCAGCCGCAAACCTGTCGATGAGACTCTGCAGGCACTCTTCAGTGTGAGATGTTAATGCAGCATCGTCAGCAAAGAGGAGTTCCCTGATGAGGACTTTCCGTACTTTGGTCTTCGCTCTTAGACGGGCAAGGTTGAACAACCTGCCCCCTGATCTTGTGTGGAGGAAAATTCCTTCTTCAGAGGACTTGAACGTATGTGAAAGCAGCAGGGAGAAGAAAATCCCAAAAAGTGTGGGTGCGAGAACACAGCCCTGTTTCACACCACTCAGGATAGGAAAGGGGTCTGATGAGGAGCCACCATGTTGAATTGTGCCTTTCATATTGTCATGGAATGAGGTGATGATACTTAGTAGCTTTGGTGGACATCCGATCTTTTCTAGTAGTCTGAAGAGACCACGTCTGCTGACGAGGTCAAAGGCTTTGGTGAGATCAATGAAAGCAATGTAGAGGGGCATCTGTTGTTCACGGCATTTCTCCTGTATCTGACGAAGGGAGAACAGCATGTCAATGGTCGATCTCTCTGCACGAAAGCCACACTGTGCCTCAGGGTAGACGCGCTCGGCCAGCTTCTGGAGCCTGTTCAACGCGACTCGAGCAAAGACTTTCCCCACTATGCTGAGCAGGGACATTCCACGGAAGTTCACATCAAATTACCTTCCCCTCATGCAGTCTTTAAGTACTTTTGATGCTTACCATGAATATCCATGGGCAGTTGTGTTACATGCCCAGCCTTCCCTTTCACATATCCTGTAGCTGTTTCATATGCAAATCATCACACACAGGATGGAGTGCTTGCTGACGTTTGGGTATTACTACATGCCATCTCAACAATTGAAACTTTTCACTTCTTTTACTTTGCTTGCACAAGATGACAAACGATAACAATAGTGAGAGATCATTGAATCACTAAAATTTACAGCATAGAAAGAGGCTATTCATTCTATAGTGTCTGTGCTGGCTCGTTGCAAGGGCAATCCAAAACTAATATCTCTGCTCCAATTTCTTCCCATTGCCATATGTCTTCCTCTGTACAACCGTGTCTGCCTCAAAGGCTCTCGGCAAAATATTCCATGAAAATATTACAACAACCTTGCTAATTGGTTTTCCATTTTGGATACCGGTGAAGGCGGAGTGTAGCCAGAGCAAAGTCCGTGGCACCACTGGTGGCTCAGCTGCACAGGAGGGGAGGAAGTGCGTGGAAGAACAATAAGGGGATTCAATAGTCTGGGATCAGACCGGCGTTTCAGGTGCCAGGGACAAGGATGTCACGGAGCGGCTGCAGGATATCCTTCTAGGTGAGGGTGAACAGCCAGAGTTCGTGGTCCACATTGGTACCAATGACATGGGTAGGAAGAGGGATGAGGTCCTGACAGTAAATTTTAGGGAGTTAGGAAGGAAATTTAAAAAGCAGGAGCACAGGACTAATAGTGAGCACAGGACTAGGAGGGTTGATCGATTGAACACGTGGCTGGAGAATTGGTGTAGGAGGGAGGGTATCAAATTTCTGAGGCATTGGGACCGGTTCTGGGCAGGTGGGACAAGATGGATGGGGCTATACCTACACAGGACCGGAACTAATATCCTCGCAGGGAGATTTGCTGGTGCTGTTGGGGAGGGTTTAAAATAGTTTGTCAGGGGGGTGGGAACCTGAGGAGTAGCTCAAATTGGAAGGAAGTAAAGTTAGTAACAGGAGGTAGAAAAGTATGCTTAGAATGCAAATTAATGTCAAGAAGACAAGGTTAAGGATATTCTACCTGAATGCACTTAGCATTCGCAACATGGTAGATGATTTAAAGGCACAGATAGAGGTAAATGGGTATGATCAGATTGCCATTACGGAAACATGACTACAGGGTGACCAAGACTGGGAACTGAATATTCATGGATATTCGACATTTAGGAAGGACAGGCAAAAAGGAAAAGAAGGTTGTGTTGTACTGATAACAAGGGATGGGATCAGTACATGAAGGGAGGATCTCCGAGCAGAAGAACAAAATGTGGAATCTGTTTGGGTGGAGCTAAGAAACAACAAGGGCAACAAACATTGGTAGGTGTTGTTTATAGGCCACCAAATAGTAGTGGTAGTGTGGGGCATGGTATTAATCACGAAATTAGAGAAGCATGTAGCATGGGTAATACAGTAATCATGGGTGACTTAAATTTGCTTATAGACTGGGTAAACCTAATGAGCACTAATGCTGTGGAGGATGAGTTTCTGGAGTGTTAGGAATAGTTTTCTAGAGCAGTATGTTGAGGAAATGACTAGAGACAGGCTATTTTAGATCTAGTATTATGTAATGAGAAAGGGTTAATTAATAAGCTCGTTGTAAAAGAACCTTTAGGGATGAGTGGCCATAATATTATAGAATTTTACATTATGTTTGAAAGTGAGGTAGTTCAATCTGAAGCCAAGGTGTTCAATTTGAACAAAGGAAATTATGAAGGTATGAGGGGCAAATTGGCTGAGGTGGATTGGGAAAATACATTAAAAGGTTATGACAGTACATAGGCAATGGATAGTCTTCAAAGAATTATTACATTGCTTACAGCAACTATGCATTCCTTCAAGGTACAAAAACTCCAAAAGAAAAGGCAGTCAACTCTGGCTAACAAAGGAAGTTAAGGATTGTATAAGATTAAAAGAAAAGGCCTATAAAGTTACCAGAAATAGTAAACATGAGGACTTGGAGGATTTTAGAATACAGCAAAGGAGGACCAAGAAGTTGATAAAGAAAGGGAGAATAGATTATGAATGTAAACCAGCAAAAAACACTGGACTGTAAAAGCTTCTATAGGGACGTAAAAAGGAAATGTTTGGCTAAGACAAATGTGGGTCCATTACAGGCAGAGTTAGCAGAATTTATAATAGGGAATAGAGAAATGGCAGAGAAGCTAAATAATTATTTTGTGTCCATCTTCACCGAGGAAGATACAAGAAATCTCCCAGAATTAGAGATCCAAGTGAGTAGGGAGAATGAGGAATTGAAGGAAATTAATATTAGTATAAAGGTTGTATTGGAGAAATTAATGGGGCTGAGGGTTGATAAGTCTCCGGGGCCTGATATTCTACATCCCAGATTGTTGAAAGAGGAAGCTATGGATATAATGGATGTATTGGTGATCATCTTCCAAAATTCTATAGATTCTGGAATGGTTCCTGCAGATTGGAAGGTAGCAAATGTCACCCCACTATTTAAGAAGGGTGGGAGAGAGAAAACAGGGAATTACAGACCTGTTGGCCTTACAGCAATCGTTGGGAAAATGCTGGAATCTATTCTAAAGGATGTGATAAATGGATACTTGGATAGTAATGATCTGATTGGGCATAGTCAACATGGATTTATGAATGGGAAATCATGTTTGACGAACCTGTTGGAGTTTTTTTGAGGATGTTGCTAACAGAATTGATAAAGGGGACTCAGTGGATGTAGTACACTTGGATTTTCAGAAGGCTTTTGATAAAATTCCTCACAGGAGGTTGGTTTGCAAAATTAAAGCACATGGGATAGGAGGTAATATGCTGGCGTGGATTAAGGATAGGTTAACAGGCAGAAAACAGAGAGTAGGAATAAACAGGCCATTCTAATGTTGGCAGGCTGTGACTAGTGGGGTACCGCAAGGATCAGTACTTTGGGCCCCAACTGTTCACAATATATATCAATGATCTTGATGTGGGGACCAAATGTAGTATTTCCAAGTTGGCAGATGACAAAAAACTAGGTGGGAATGTGTGTTGTGAGGAAGATGCAAAGCGGCTTCAAGGGGATTTGGACAGGCTAAGTGAATGGGCAAGAACGTGGTAGATAGAATATAATGTGGAAAAATGTGAGGTTATCCACTTTGGTAGGAGGAACAGATGTGCAGAGTATTTCTTAAATAGTAAGAGATTAGAAAGTGTATACAAAGGGGCCTGGGTGTCCTCATCAATAAGTCACTGAAAGCTAACATGTAGGTGCAGCAAGCAATTAGGAAAGCTAATGGTATGTTAGCTTTTATCACAAGAGGATTTGAGTACAGGAGTAGTGAAGTCTTGCCTCAATTGTATAGAACCTTGGTTAGACCGTATGTGGAGTACTGTGTGCAGTTTTGGTCCCCTGACCTTCGGAAGGATATTTTTGCCAAAGAGGGAGTGCAATGAATGTTCACCAGACTTGTTCCCGTGAGTGCGGGATTGTCCTATGAAGAGAGATTGGGGAAACTGGGCCTGTATTCTCTAGAGTTTCAAAGAATGAGAGGTGATCTCATTGAAACCTACAAAATACTTAAAGGGATAGACAGGGTAGATGCAGGTAAGGTGCTTTCTCTGGTTGGGGAGTCTAGAACCAGGGGGCATAATTTAAAAATAAGGGGGAAGCCACTTCAGAACCGAGATGAGAAATTTCTTTATTCAGAGGGTTGACAGCCTTTTGAGGCTCTTGAATTCTCTACCCCAGAGGGCTGTGGAAGCTCAGTCATTGAGTATGTTTAAAGGAGAAATTGACAGATTTCTAAATACCAATTACATAAAGGGATATGGGATAATGTGGGGAAAAAGGCATTGAAGTGGATGATCAGCCATAAAATTAATTACACAACTAAAAATTCCTAAGCTTTAGACTACTGGATATGGAGGTGACAGCCTTGATTCAGTGGTAGCATTTGCCTTTGAGTAAGAAAGTTTTGGGTTTAAGCTCCATTTCAGAGACTTCAGAACATAATTTAGGCTGGCATTCATTCCAGTGCAGTACTGAGGGAGTGCTGCACTGTCAGAGGTTGCTGTTTCAGATAAGATGTTAAGTGTCTGCCCTTTCAGGTGGCTGTAAAAGATCCTTTGGCACAATTTGAAAAAGAACAAGCATGTTCTGCCAACATTTACCCTTCAACCAATACCTAAACACAGATGATCTGGTCATTTATTTCAATGTTGTTTGTCGGGTCTTATGTACAAACTGGTTGCTGTGTTTCTTGCATTACAACAGTAACTACACTTCAAAAATACATCATTGGCTGTAAAACATTTTGGGACATTCTGAGATTGTGAAAGATGCTATGTAAATGCTAGTTATTTCTTTCCTATAGTTCCATAGAATGGCGGAGATAACAACCCTCCTCACAACTACCTCTATTGCATCACCTCTGTGATAGCAGCCATCAAACTGAGTGCTGGGTGCTGGCTGCTCTGTCACCTTCCTGCAGATTCTTAATTGTGCCTTAGGTTTCCTTTCCCTTCATTTAGTCTGTCTTTTAGTACCCTGATCGTCAGCCTTGACAAAGGCTAATAATGGGTTGCGATGTCTTTTGAGGCTCTTGGCATTTTCAGGGTTTTTGTCACCCAATTCTAACATTCCCATTAAATTTCACTGAGATGCAATGTTGTGCTCCACCACTGGTATGCACCCTTCGCCCATTTGAATCTGTGTAGGAACCTGTGCTAATAAGTTGACGAGGAAAAATTGGGTGCTGAAAACAATTTTGTTTTCGAGTGTATCTAAAACCCACCAGTAGCCTTCAGGTATAGACCATACCAAAAGGGAGAACCTAGGCCAATGTGCATCATAAGTAATTCTGGTATAGTGGAAAGCAGTATAATAACAATGGGGTAGAATTTCCAATCAAGCCACATTTCAGGGTTTCCACTAATCTTCCACCAATCCACAATGAATTATCAGGAGAACTCCCCATGGAAATTCTAGTATTGACTGGACAACCACAAACAAGTTACCATATACCAGAAGCTGTGGTACATCAGAATGTCGTAATGTGATGGGGATGTCGGCTATACTTAATTTGTAATCTCAATTTGTTAATAACCAATTGGTATTTTCTTTTAACCTACAGCTTTTGGGGGAACTCCCAGAACACTGTGCTTTTGTAATAATCTATTGTGTACCAATCTACTGGATAGCGGCTCTCAGACCTGAGGTTAATCCTTTCTTCTTGAGCTTTCTGCTGGTGTGGCTCGTGGTTTATTGCAGCAGAGTAATGGCTTTGTGGGTCTCAGCATTACTACCGACACTGCAGTTATCTTTTTTAACAGGAAACATCGTTTTTACAGTTTTCTACTTAACAGGAGGCTTTCTTATTAGTCTAAAAACTATGTGGACAGGTAAGCATTTTTAAATTCAGCCATAGAATGCTGTGTAAGTAATTTCTGTGCACGTAGGATTAGAACTATCTTAATATGAGCACGATTTCCTGCATGATACCCCTCCCAATTCCCCATAAGACACATCCTGGCCTACAGTAAACAAACCCCAACATGCAGATCCATTACGTTTCAGTCATTTAATCTAAAACTCATTAATTTGGTTTTAAAAATGTGGTCTGTTTCAATGTATCTCAGTCTGAAATATAGCTCCATCGGGTTAATGATCGTCGTCCCCCCTCCACCCCATTTCCTTTCTTGAAGGTGTTGTCTGTTAAAGTATGCTTAATTTTTAGAACATTATTTCATTTCAATTTAGTTTCCACACCTCGTGCCTCAACCTCCTTTGCCTGCTAATTGGCTCTGGCTGCTAGGTGGGTTGGTTGTAGTGGTCTCTGCTAAATTGGGTGGATGGGAAAGAGATAAGGGTATGCGGGTTAGAGAGAAACAAAAGTAGAGAAAACATGCTTTCAATAGTGTAGCAAATGAGAAGCAATAGGTGGCTTTTCCAGTGAATTCTCATCTTTGCACTCAAATCCCTCCATAGCTTCACCCCTCAATCTCTGTAACCTCCTCAAGCCCTACAAGCCTCCGAGAACTCTGTTTCTCCAGCTCTGGCTTCTTGCACATGCTCTACTCTCTTCACCCCACCATTGGCAGCTGTGACTCGAGCCATCTGGGCCCTAAGCTCTAGAATTCCCTCCCTGAGCCTTTCTGTCTCCTCACCTCTTTCTCCTCCTTTAAGACCCACCAATTTGACCAAGCTTTTAGTCAGCCCTCCTAATAGATCCACCTTTGGCTTGGTGTCAATATTTGAGCCTTGGGATGTTTTCTTACATTAGAGATGTTATATAATTGCAAGGAATTGCTGATGTTCAGTGTTTTTTGCATTAAGTTTCTTGCTGTAGTCGTATATTGCTTGCTATTTGTCCACCCAACCAAAGACATTTATTAATGGTAATTCTGTAATAATAAGCTGTGAGCTTTTCAGTGTTCATTTTTATTTGTAATCATTTGTTCCTTCATATTCCACTGCTGTCTTTTTTCCTGCATTTTATGTTGCAAAAGGACATCAGATTTGGACATTAATTCAATTATCCCAAATACTTAAGTGTATTCTGCCTTATAGCCAGATATTTTATATTCGTTGCCTATCAAGTGCTTACTATGATTTTAGGTAAGTAAGATTTAAGAAAAAGGTAAATAAAGATAAGCACTTTGCCTGGTAAGTAGAAATGTATTTTAAGAACAGAAAATGCTACACATGCATTGCAGATTGATCAGCATCTACGAGAAAGGCAAATTATTTTTAGGTGGGATCCTTCATCAAAACATTTTTTATGCAGGGTCTTAACTAAAAGTAATCCTTTCTATTTGTTCCGATGCTGAACAGCCAGTTGTGCATTTTCTATTTTTATTTCAAATTCCAGTTTTGTTTTTACATATAAAAATCTCCATGTTTATGCCTAGATTTTGTTAAGGTACATGTTTAAGAAGTTTTATATTTAGTGCTCTTAAGCATAGGGTATTGGAACATTTTTTACACTAGTGTTTAGAATGATAAAGAAGACACCAGATAAAATTTAGTGCAGAAGTAACAATAAAGCCACGTTTTGTCAGTCCTAATCTTGAAAATGATTGAACCTTTGTCTCCAGTGACTGCTTTACACTGCACCAAGTGACTTTTCTCATTTTTCACAATTTTGACAGACGCTGCAAGATGACACTTGTGGAGATAAAATTCATTGTTATGTTGTGGATTTTTCTTTGCCAAAGGGAGAAAGATTACTTTAATCATACCTTTACCTATAATATAAAATGTTACATCCCAGGAGTCAACTGCATATTATCACTCGATAAACTTGCAGCAATTATTTTACAATTGTCTGTCTTTCAATCAGGATGTCATCAGATATCAACTATATAAAGAGTATTCTACTCATTGATATTAAGCATGATATCTGCTGGAAATGGCTAGAGAAATGAGTGAAAACTCAATAATACTGTCTTCACATATGCCGTGTATGATAAACAATGAAAGTGACTTCAAGACGCCACAACACAATCCAAACCTGTAAAGTCCTTGATGAGATTACCAATGGTGGTCACTCCCAAGAGACAGCAGATCAGATTTACTTACAAAAGTTCCATAAAAGAAGGGGTACTGCCTGAGGACTGGCAGACAGCTGATGTTCCTACATACAAAAAGGGAGATTGAACAAAACCTGGGTACTATAGACCAGTCAGCTTAACATCTGTGATTGGAAAGATACTGGAATCTATACTAAAAAATGTGATAGAAGAGCATCTAGAGCAAGGTTGTCCAACCTTTTCGGGCGGAGGGCCGCATTACGATTTTTGCTTGGCCTGGGGGGCTGGTGAGCAAATTTCGAAAGATAAAGGAAATAAAAATTTTAACTTACTAATAACAGACAACAAATGTGCTTTTTTTGTGAAGAAGCTTTAAATGAGAAGACTATTGACTTACTTTCTCGTCATTATATTGAAAACTGATTTAGTGACATACCTGGCATTGTTTTGCTTGCATAAATAGTCATTCTCTGCCCACACGCTTGATATAGTAATGTAGAGTATTCTGGATAGATATCCATCTGTCAGGAGTGATCTTGATCTCTCTCTCTCTCTCTGTCTCTCTCTCTCTCTCCCTGTGTTCCCCCTTCTCTGTGTCACCCTCGCTCTCTGTGTTCACCCCGTCGCCCCTCTCTGTTTTGCCTCCTTTCTCTCTGTCCCCTCTGTCTCTTTGTTTGCCCCCTTTCTCCTCTCTCTGTTTCCCCTCTCTTTCTGTTTCCCCCTCTTTCTCTCTTTTCTCCCCCCCCCCCCCCGCCCACCTTTGTTTCCCCCCTCTCACTGACAGTTGCATGACTCAGCAGGAGCGCTCAGCACAGCAGCTTTGTGGTTGGTTAGTTTATTTTAAAACATGGCACTGATTTTTACAGCTGACAGCTGCTGAAGCAGAAATGTGCTTCCCAACATCGGACAGATTCGGGGTAATACAATGGGCTTTTAAGAAAAGTCGGAAAACCCTGAATCTGTCAAAGTTGGGAAGCGCGTTCCTGCTTCAGCAGCTGTCAGCTGTGAAACTGACAGCGCAATGTTTTTAAAAAAGCCAGTCTGCAAAAAGACATAGGGAAATTTCCCATCTCCAGTCACGGAACCCTGGTGAAGATGAGGAACAGCCCTGGGTACAGTTTACACCCGCAGGCCGGATCCTTGCCCCACGGGCCGTATGTTGGACAACCTCGATCTAGAGGAAGAAAATGTAATAAAACAGAGTGTAAATTCTGAAAGGCAAAGTAATGCTTAACTAACCTGATAGAAGGGGTAAGGGAAAGAGTAGACAAGGGTAATATAGTAGATGTCATATACTTGGATTTCCCAAAGGCCTTTAATAAGGTATCACATGGTAGGCTCATGACAAAGATTAGGGTACGTGGAGTCGGGGGACAAATAGCTGAATGGAAAGCAAATTGACTTTAAAAACTAGAAAGCAGAGAATAGGGATAAAATGTAGTTTTCACATTGGAGGAAAGTAAAAAGTGGTGCTCCACAAGGGCCAGTGCTCAGACCACTGTTGTTCGCAATTTACATTAATGATTTGGATTTTGGAATAAATAACCCAAACAAAATTTGCAAATGATACCAAACTGGGGCTATAGCTAAGACTGAGGAAAAATGAAACATAATACAAGAAGACATAAGGAAACTTGCAGACTGTGCAGTTAAGTGTCAAATGAACTTTTGACATAGATAATGTGAGGTGATGTAATTTGACAGGAAAAAAGAAACCTCACCTACACCTTAGAAAATAAGAGACTGATTGGCATAGAAGAGCAAAGGGATCAAGGGATACAGGTGAACAAATCACTAAAAGCAGCATCCCAGGCTAGCAAAACAATTACAATGCTTACAAAGCACTGAGATTTATTTCTAGGGTTCTAGAATTCAAAAGTAATGAAGTAATGTTAAACTTTTAACGGGACCCTGGTCAGGCCCCACTTGGAGTACTGTGCACAGTTGTAGTCTCCATACTATAAAAAAGACATAGAGGCACTGGAGAAAGTTCAAACAAGGTTTAGAAGGATGGTACCAGAACTGAGAGATTATAGCTATCGGAAAAGATTGAATAGGTTGAGGCTTTTCTCTTCAGAGAAGAGAAGACTTAGAGGGGACCAGATAGAGGTCTTCAAAATTATGAATGATTTGGAAGGGTAGCTGTGACGAGAGAAAATCTAAAACTGGGGACTATAAATACAACTCGGGCTGGATTTTACCAGCCCCCCCCCCCCGGTCTTGGGGGTCGTGGTGGGGGGGGGCCTGGAAAATGCCTCTGGGAGAGGCCCACCATGGGCCTTGGTGCCGGGAGGGCCTGCCCCATGTTACCGGTGGCAACGAGGCCTCATGGCAGCCCCCCCACCGCATGGCGACGAGAACCTCATTTCAATATGGAAATAAATATTCATGAATGAATTAATACTTACCTCGTCGCAACGGCTGTCCCGCTCCGATTTTCCAACCAGTTGCCGGAACTCCCATGCCTTCATATGGAGATTCGAGGCAGAACACTGGTGGGTTGCGGGGAGGAGTTAGGTTTTCAGGCCTGTGGGGGCAGGGGAAACCCTTGTGATTGGTGGAGGGGATGGTGTTAAGGGGTTGAAGGTGAAAATGAATAAAGTTCGGAGGGAGAGGTCGGGATCGGAAGATAAGTATTTTCGGGGGTAGAGAGCAATAAATTAAGTCTTTAATCATTGGGGGGCGGAGTAATGGGAGAGGGGCTTGAATCATTTATAACATTTTTAAAATTAAACTTTTAGTGACTGTTCCCTTAAATACGTAAATTAATTGTAAGGGCTGGAAGCCCTTTAAAAATGGTGTCAGCGCATGGTGCAGTGGCGCTGGACATCGATGATGGGGTGGAGCGCCCAACCCCTCCACATCATCAGGGGTGGACGTTCTGCCCCCTCCATATAAATGAGCTGCCGCACTAAATACCGTGGCGGCTCCGCAAAGCAAATCCCACACGTGCAGCCCGCCACTTTTGAGCTGGAAAAATTCCAGCCACGGGGAGAAGTTTCTTTTACTCAAAAGGTGGTTAGAATGTGAAACTCGCTACTACTACAGGAAGTGGTTTGGGCAAAAAGCTTGGATGCTTTCAAAAGGAAACTAGATGAGTATGTGAGAGAAAAGGGAATAGAAAGATATGCTGAGATGAGGTAGATGGAATTGGAGGAGACTTATGTGGCGTAGAAACAGCAGCACAGACTATTATGCCACTTGGCCTGTTTCTGTGCTGTATATTCTATGTAAGGACCAATTATTCTTTGTTTAAGTACTTTCTAGAATTCTTAAGTAAATAGTAGTTTGGAACCACCAACATGGACTTCTTATACCCCCCCCCCCCCCAACCCCATTAAGCGTATGTGATGTCAATATTTTATTGAATGGTGTCCCAACTATTTTTACCTGGTGGCAAATTGTTGAAACTTGATGAATAGGATTGTTTATGAGACAGCACATGTCAGAAACATTACCCTGCCTCTTTGCTCTTAGATGCCTGTTACTGAATTAGATTTGAATCTGAACTTCCACAAGTTCAAGGACAGCTCGTGTGTAATAGCTTGTACTTACATTTTGTCTTATTCCGTAAATGCTGTTTTATGCTTCAAACAAACAAAAAGGTAGTGTTGCAACTTTTTAAAATCTCATTTTGGATTGAGCAGGCGGAAGGGCGACGATGGGAGGAGAAAAACAAAGAAAAAAAATTGAATTTGAAAACTAACTTTATGTCTTTGTGTTTGATCATAGTTGCTTCCTGGTTTTCCAAAATGTCCTTCCTCCGATGGGGTTTTGAAGGTCTGATACAAGTTCAATTCACAGGACATTATTACTCTATTAAGATAGGAAACATTACCATTCCAATCAAGGGCACAGATGTAAGTAAAAGCTATGCTGAAGTTGTGTTGAGACAAACAAAATTGTTGCCAATAATAATGAGGAATATAATATTTGAAGTTTCTTAAAAAGACATATTGCAAAGACCATGGCATAGAATTAAAGGGAATATAGCTAAAGGGATAGACGGCTAGGAGCAGAAAACAAGAGATAAAGGTAGAAGGAATGTTCTCATACTGAAAAGATCTGGTGAGTAGTTTACCACCGAGATCTGGATTGTGGCTGCATAAATCATTTAGACACTGCAATTGAGGGAGCAGTATCAACTTTTTTGATTACACTGTTACGGACAGGTGGAAAGTGGTGTGGGTGGTTCCCACTGTTCACCTCCCAACTGACAGCATTCATTTTTTGTTAAAAATGGTGAGTTAATCCTCCTGAGTGCTTTTTTTAGGGTCAAATAAACAGACAACTGATAGGTTTTCTCATAGGCTGAACAAAAGATAACAAGTTATTTTTACACAATTCCTGAAATTGTTGCAGCCTCACTCACATACGCATTCACTTACATACCCATACACAAGAATAGCTAGATAGAGAGAAAAGAGTAGAATGTAGTTCAAAGTGAGGTAGGTGTTCATGGTTTACGGTAAACCTGTTGAATCTTCTCAGAAGGACAGTCCCTTTTAAAGGTACAGGCCTGGGTGTTTGTAGTCTTGAACTTGTTGAGATGTTGTAGATTTCTAGTGGTTAAGACTTCAGACTGGAGGTGGTGGTCACTTTAATTTCTCTGCTGCAGCAAGTTGAAGTGTAAAATTAGAAGCACAGCTTCTTCTTGCTTGGCTGGATCTCTTTTCACATCTTCTAGCTGGACTGTTTTCTGAAGGTATTGGCTTGATCTCCGCCCTCTCTTTCCAATGGACTACCTTTTAAGGTTAAAAATCCATCGCATTAGAGTTTCTGTTAGGAGACACATGGCCTTCTCCCCTGGTGTGACCACAAAATGGACCAGGATGTGGAATCCATGGCTATCGGTGTCTGAATGGGTACCATTCTGTTATGATGTGGCTACTTCACACCTGTTCATTTTAGCTGAGGGCTGTGAGTCCATCTGTCTCCAGAAACAGTGGATGCATTGGTGGTCATTTTCCAAGATTCGATAGACTCTGGAACAGTTCCTACAGATTGGAGGATAGCTAATGTAACCCCACTATTTAAAAAGGGAGGTAGATAGAAAGCAGGGAATTATAGACCAATCAGCCTGACGTCGGTAGTGGAGAAAATTCTAGAGTCCATTATCAAAGATTTTATAGCAGAGCACTTAGAGAACAGTGGTAGAATTGGGTAGAGTCAGCATGGATTTACAAAAGGGAATCATGCTTGACAAATCTAATAGAATTCTTCGAGGATCTAACTAGTAGAGTTGATGAGGGGGAGCCAGTGGATGTGGTTTATCAGAAGGCTTTCAACAAAGTCCCACATAAGAGATTAGCATGTAAAATTAAAGCGCATGGGATTGGGGGTAGTGTACTGCAATGGATAGAAAATTGGTTGGCGCACAAGAAACAAAGAGTAGGGATAAATGGGTCTTTTTCCAAATGGCAGGCAGTGACTAGTGGGGTACTGCAGGGATCTGTGCTAGGACCCCAGATATTCACAATATATATTCATGATTTAGATGAGGGAACCAAATGTAATATTTCCAAATTTGCAGATGACACAAAACTGGGTGGGAGGGTGAGTTGTGAGGAGGATGCAGAGAGGCTTCAGGGTGATTTGGACAAGTTGAGTGAGTGGGCTAATGCATGGCAGATGCAGTAAAATGTGAATAAATTTGAAGTTATCCACTTTGGTAGCAAAAACAGGAAGGCAGATTATTATCTGAACGGCTATAAACTGAAAGAGGGGAATATGCAGCTAGATCTGGGTGTTTTCGTACACCAGTCGCTGAAGGTAAGCAACAAGCGGTAAAAAAGGCAAATGTTATGTTGGCCTTCATAGCGAGAGGATTCGAGTACAGGAGCAGGGATGTCTTGCTGCAATTATACAGGGCCTTAGTGAGGCCACACCTGGAATATTGTGTGCAGTTTTGGTCTCCTTATCTGAGGAATGATGTTCTTGCTATAGAGGGAGTGCAGCAAAGGTTTACCAGACTGATTGCTGGGATGGCGGGTCTGACGTATGAGGAGAGATTGAGTCGGTTAGGATTATATTCGCTGGAGTTCAGAAGAGTGAGGGGGAATCTCATAGAAACCTATAAAATTCTAACAGGACTTGACAGGGTAAATGCAGGAAGGATGTTCCCAATGGTGGGGGAGTCCAGAACCAGGGGTCATAGTCTAAGGATACGGGGTAAACCTTTCAGGTCTGAGATGAGGAGAAATTTCTTCACCCGGAGAGTGGTGAGCCTGTGGAATTCGCTACCACAGAAAGCAGTTGAGGCCAAAACATTGTATGTTTTCAAGAAGGAGTTAGATATAGCTCTTGGGTCTAAAGGGATCAAAGGGTATGGGGCGAAAACCGGAACAGGTTACTGAGTTGGATGATCAGCT
This sequence comes from Heterodontus francisci, assembly GCF_036365525.1. Taxonomy (NCBI): domain Eukaryota; kingdom Metazoa; phylum Chordata; class Chondrichthyes; order Heterodontiformes; family Heterodontidae; genus Heterodontus; species Heterodontus francisci. Next base: position 95,895,836 of record NC_090383.1, on the reverse strand, counting down.
ATGATCATAATGCATGGTGGAGCAGGCTCGAAGGGCTGAATGGCCTACTCCTGCTCCTATTTTCCATGTTTCTAGAACCCTTTGTTAGTTAATTTATGTAGCTAGAAGTCATCAATATGCAATAGTGCTCCTTTCCATTTTAATGGGCTTTTCCAGATGAGATTAATGAGTTCCATCGTTGCAGATAAGTTTGTCGATTCCCAGTACAGGAGGGGTCACATGACTGCTACTCCATTTTAGACTATGGTTCAAGTTCTTGAGATTTAGTTTTAACAGTTGACTTTTTAACTTCATAATTCCTCCATCTCACTGTTTATTTCATCATGGCTCCGTCCATGCATGACAACACCAAATTGGGAAGGCTGTGGATTGTGAAAGACTGTAGGAGGAGATAGATGGGTGAACAGGGTGGGCCGCTAGGTGACAGTTGCCAATCAATGTAGGAAAATGTGAACTAGTATACTCTGGAAGTAAGAATAATGAAAGGAAATATACTAAGATTTTAAACGGAGCATAAGGACCTTGGGGTTCAAATACATAGGTTACTAACACTGACAGTGCCTGTCGATGAGGCCATGAAAATACAAAAATGAAGAGGTAATGCAGTTGGAGTTATGAAAGAGGTCTTCAAGGTTATGTTATCTAGTTATAGAGTGCATCAGTCAGCAAGACTTTTAATGAGAGGGTATAAATTTAAAAAAATCAAAAACTAAAGGTGTTAGAATGTGGAATTCCCTGCTACAAATCATTTTTCCAAAGGCAAGTAGATAGTTGCTTGAGAAAGAGGAGTGTTTGATGGTATGAACAAGGAGCAAGAGTGTGAAATTAGGTGGTTCAAATGGAGAAAATCACTTGAATGTGAAATATCCTAATTGTGTTCTAAGATAATATAATTGCAGTACCAAAATGCTGTAGAAAAATTGGATTTGATTCATTACGTTTTAACATTGTACAGTACTGTTAATTCAGCTCATTAAATGGTTGCCAGCAGTGTTGAGACTTTAACCCATCCCCCAAGTTATAATGATCTCTTCAAACACAATTCAAGCTTGAAGGGACCAAATCTGGGTTTTTTTATAGTTCAAATGAAATTCGGTCGAGATCATATATTAAAGATCTATCTATGTTTATCTTCATATCTTTAAAAACTGCACTTCCATTTCTAAATTCCTACCTTAATATTTATAATAGAAACTACCTGAATAAACTTTTTATACTGTAATTACAGCCTTGCTATAGCATTGTGTCTCTCAGCTCCTCTGCCTGTACCAGAGAGAAACACTCCTTATTGTCTTCCAAATTCACATATGTTTTGCTATTTCATTAAAAAATATATATAATCAAAGTATTGTAATAAAGTAAGGAAAGAATGTATGGCTTTAGAATAGGGAGTTAGTCTGTGTATTCTTTTCTAATTATGCCCTTTCCTCTAATCCACTTCACCTGAAGACGAGAATTGGTCTCGACCATGTCGAAAGTCACAAAAAGGTTGAGGAGGATGAGGAAGAATTATGGTCACACTCGCAGAGAATGTTGTTTATGATCTATTTGCACTGTTTGGAGCTGTGAAAGGGTAGAGACCTGATTGGAGAGATTCAAACATGGAGTTCTGGGAGAGATGGACACAGATCTGAGATGCAACAACACATTCAAGGACGTTGAAAGGCAAATTAAAATTGGATGATAGTTTGCAAGAAGAGAGGGTTGATTTTTTTGAGGCGGGGTTGATGACAGCAGTTTTGAAAAGGCAGAGAACAGTGCTTGAGGAGCAAAATTAATTTATAATGTAGCTAGCAGGAGGCAGGTTGGATGGTTGGCAGTTTATTGGGAATGGTGTCAAGGGAGCAGAGATGGGTCTCATAGATCAAATGAATTTTGAGATGGGAGAGAAACTGGAGAGTTCAGGATTAAGGGCCAGGATGATACGCAGGGTTGACTTGGTGGAAAAGGGGAAGAAGGGGGAGCAACAGAAGCAGCTGGATAGATGACTATATTGATGATAAGCGAGTAGAGTGGGCAGACAGTTGGCAGATGTAGTTTAATGCAAAGTGGATTGCTCTAGCAAAGGGTGAATAGAGATAAAATGGGCTGAATAGCCTTCAATGCTGTAAACCTCTGTTGTTCTAAGTAGTGGTTAGATAACACCAAGCTTATACTGTTAAAAAAAAACTATAATTGTGGTGGAAAGGAAGGCTGAAGAAAGTATTTTTAACTCGGGGACACTGACTAATTATAGTGCTCTCCAGTGCCATCCTGCAATCAGATAATTCAATGTAAATGGAAGATTGAACTTGGGCGCTTTTTGGTCTCTGTGGCTTTAAGGTTTATCTGCTGAGGTATATGAAGTAGGAAGGTGGGATGCAATGTGGAAGAAATGATTAGTCATGTTTTACTTCATGTTAAGGAATCCAAGCACTTTAGGTCTTTTTGATGCTGTACAATGGTCTTTGACCATACCCATCTAATGAAGTTTCAAGTGTATCAGGGAGAAAACTCTCCGCTGGTTGAAGTCATACCTAGTGCAAAGGAAGATGGTTATGGTTATTGGAGGTCAATCATCTCAGCTCCAGGATATCATTGCAGTGTCCTAGGTCCAAGCATCTTCAGCTGCTTCATCAATGACCTTCCTTCAATCCTAAGGTCAGAAGTGGGGATGTTCGCTGATGATTGCACAATGTTCAGCACCATTCCCGACTCCTCAGATACTGAAGCAGTCCATGCAGAAATGCAGCAAGACCTGGACAATATCCAGGCTTGGATTACTAAGTAACAAATAACATTCGTGCCACACAAGTGCCAGGCAATGACTATCTCAAACAGGAGAGAATCTAACCATCTTCCCTTGACATTCAATGGCATTACGATCGCTGAATCCCCCACTATCAACATCCTGGGGGTTACCATTGACCAGAAACTGAACTATAGCAGCCTTATAAATACCATGGCTACAAGAGCAGGTCAGAGGCTAGGAATCCTGCGGCAAGTTACTCAACTCCTGACTCCCCAAAGCCTGTCCCCCATCTACAAGGCACAGGTCAGGAGTGTGATGGAATACTCTCCGCTAGCCTGGATGGGTGCAGCTCCAACAACATTCAAGAAGCTCGACACCATCCAGGACAAAGCAGCCCGCTTGATTGGCACCCCATCCACCACCTTCATCATGCACTCCCTCCACTACCAACGCAAAGTAGCAGCAGAGTGTACCATCTATTCTGCAGCAACACACCAAGGCTCCTTAGACAGAATCTTCCAAATCTGCAACCTCTACCACCTGGAAGGGCAAGGGCAGCCTTTGCATGGGAACACCGCCACCTGCAAGTTCCCCTCCAAGTCACACACCATCCTGACTTGGAACTATATCGCCGTCCCTTCACTGTCTGGGTCAAAATCCTGGAACTCCCTTCCTAACAACACTATGGATGCACCTACCCCACATGGACTGCAGCGGTTCAAGAAGGCAGCTCACCACCACCTTCTCAAGGGCAATTAGGGATGGGCAATAAATGCCAGTGATGCCCACATCCCCCGAACTAATAAAAAAAAAGGATGCCACATTGTTTCTCTAAACTACTTTGTTTCTGGCACAAGAAAAATGTTTTAAAAGTTAATGCATACTTTAAGTGAAACCATAGTTGGGATTTAATGAAGAGATGGTGGCCCTGCCGACTGACCGGAAAGCTGGGGACGAGGCAGCCTCTGCAGGCCGTGGAAGCCACAACGCTATTTTCTGTGGCTCATACAATTAATTGCCTGAAGTCATGGCTTCTGCCGCTCTGAGGTGGGATGTCCAGTCTTCAAGAGCTGCCAGCCAATCAGAGGGCCGGCAGCTCTTTAGTCCCAGCAGCACCACTAAGGAACAGTGGCCGCTTCTGGGACTACAGCAGGCCTCAGACCCAGCCAGTGATGGTGGCCAGATAAGAAAGTAAGTGGGGTTGAGGCTCAGCAGGGCTAGTCAGGCCTGACAAGGGGTCGATCACAAGGGCAGTGGGGGATCTTCCAGTGGGAGTGGCCTGTGGCACTGGGGCGGCACCCTCTGTGGGGCACAGGATGTCCATCAACAGGGACCCCTGCCATCCCACAAGGGGGCTGCCAGGTTTTACTGGGCAGCCTCTCCATGTGGCGATGTGCCCAGCCACTGCTGGTAACATACCACCAGCAGCAAGAAGAGGCCTGTAAGTGGCCATTAACTGGCCGCTTAAGGGCTTCAATTGGCTAAGGGTGGGCAGGCTGCCAACCTTCTCCCCTACTGCTGGTAAAATACCAGTGGAGGCAGATAGGCAACAGGCACAACACCCCCGCCATTTCACCCAAATTTACGCCTACCCACCCAAACCGGCCTCCCAGCCTGCTCCCTGGGGGGTGCTGTAAAATTCCAGCCGATGGCTCTTAAGGCTTTAAATTGCTTCTCATTGACTGTTACATACGAACATATGAATTAGGAGCAGGAGTAGGCCACTCGGCCCCTTGAGCCTGCTCCGCCATTCAATGAATAAGTTTGTGGCTGAACTGATTACTCCACATTCCCGCCTACCCCTGATAACCTTTCACCCCCTTGCTTATCAAGAATCTATCCACCTCTGCCTTAAAAAAAAATATTCACTCTGTTTCCACCGCCTTTTGAGGGAGTTCCAAAGATTCATGACCCTCTGAGAAAAAAATTCTCCTCATCCCTGTCTTAAATGGGCGACCCCTATTATACATGGGCCCTGAGAAAATCAGTGAGAAAGAGCAATCCAAGGAAGATTGTGCGTCAGTATTTCAGCATCAGCATTTCACATAAAGGGTGGTTTACTAAGTTAAAGGTGCTATATAATAGCAAGTTGTTGAAATCTAGGCCTTAATTTGATCTTACCGTAGAGTTAACCCAAATGGATCCAAAATCACCAAAATCACCTGACCAACAAATGAAAAGGATGTTTTTGTAGTTTTGTGTTGTGTAGATTGGATCACTATATATCAGACACAAAATGAGAAGCCGACTGAATGACTAATTTTTTTCTCCCTTTTTTATAATCTGATTTTCTAGGTAATTAAATCTATGGATATGGACTCGGAACCACTGTACATGTGTTACCTCATCCTGATAGCCATATGTTTTGGATTTCTCATTCTCTACTATCTGTCTTTAAGGTTTGTCAAACAGAAATCAAATCAGGATTGGTAAAATACACATATAATTATTTCGCACTTAGTGCACTCAACGGACAACTATTTCAAATAATTACTAGACCTAGTTTCCTTCACTCAGCCAGATGGTTCGGCAGAGAGTTACGGGTGGAGTTCATCAGAGACCTGACAGTGCTGCATTGGCTTTTTGACATTATCTGTACTTGTGCTGTAACGAGCTGATGATCAGCTGAAATAAGTTTTCAAATTGAAGCTTTTAAATATCACAAACTAATAAATGTTACCCACTTCCAACAAACTGCTCCTTTCAATTATTTGGTTTGAAGGGGCTGATTCATGTTGGATATGGTTTTACAGCATTTGGCTGTCTTCAGCTATCTTAACCGAGCGACCATACGTAGTGTGTACGTCTAAAAATTGAATACTGGTAGGCTGTTTGACTTCTTGCAACATCACAGACAAGCCTAATCCTTCTCAATGTCCAGGCTCCACTTTCCAGTAGGATTCACTTGCTCAGCTGGGATCAGACATGGCATAATCCTAAAATTGGACCCCGGCCATTTAGGAGTGAAATCAGAAAGCTGGAACTCTCTCCCAAATAGCTGTGGATAGTGAGTGAATTGAAATATTCAAGACAGCGATCAAAAGATTATTGTTAGATGAGGTTATCAAGGGATATGGAGCAAATGGACTTTATGATAAATTAAGTAAATTAGGTACAGATCAGCCATGTCTAATTGAATGGTGGAATAGGCTCGAAGGAGCCATTCAGCTCCACGTTAGTATGGAGGTTCCTGGTCTGCATGATGAGTTCTGCAATGGGCACTATGCAAATGAATTGAGCCATCAGGAATACTCACATAAGGATAGCCAACTTTCACTGTGAACACTGAACAGCTAACATACCAGAGGAATTTCAGGTACCTTTCTGCAGCTCTGCATCCTCTGAAAGTAAGCAGTTAGTTACTTTTTCTTCTAATATAATGACATTTCTACATCAAATATTCACAATATTGGAAAGTGCATCTTTATTCAGTTTAGGTATTAAGTTCTCTACAACAGTAGAATGTTTTAGCCGCAGTGGTTAGCACCGCAGCCTCACAGCTCCAGCGACCCGGGTTCAATTCTGGGTACTGCCTGTGTGGAGTTTGCAAGTTCTCCCTGTGTCTGCGTGGGTTTCCTCCGGGTGCTCCGGTTTCCTCCCACATGCCAAAGACTTGCAGGTTGATAGGTAAATTGGCCATTATAAATTGCCCCTAGTATAGGTAGGTGGTAGGGAAATATAGGGACAGGTGGGGATGTGATAGGAATATGGAATTAGTATAGGATTAGTATAAATGGGTGGTTGATGGTCGGCACAGACACGGTGGGCCGAAGGGCCTGTTTCAGTGCTGTATCTCTGAACTAAACTAAAACAAATACTGCCTGATTATCTTTTTAAAAATTATACATTACATTTTGAGTTCAAGTTTGGTATGGAATAAACTTCAAGGAATGTTGATTTTTTTTTGTACTGTGTATTCCTGCTGATCTTAGAATCTTACTGCAGGAGTTTCAGTTAAAATATAAAAATTAATTAATTTTTTTTTAAATGGCAGGTCGGTGATTTTCCACAAATTAACACAAAGCACTCATTACTTTTTTGGGCTCTTCAAGGTGAGGGATGTTGGTGCTGGGGATTGGAAAGCAATTTATTTCGGCACCGAGTTTCAATATCAATCACTTCAAGGGTCAGATCATGTCCCTTCCACTCTGCCCAACAATGTGCCTCTGCTTTAACAACCGAAGAGCATTACAACTGACAATGTGACTTTTTCCTCTTCCCACACCAACCATCTATGAGCTCCCTAGGTGAGATTGCAAATTATTTTCAGTTTTGCACTTTGAGTTATGCCCTTTGGTAATTGGATTGAGGGCTGCTAAAATGCATTGCATGTTAGGTCTGGGCTGGTGCCCAATTGCCATTTACTGAATAACCAGCAGATGGCAGGAAAGTATTGCCTAAAAATCTCACTGCATCTAGAATTGCAGAACTACACCTTTATTTATATATATATATATTGCTGCTGAATATCTTTTGTATATCTGCCATGTAAAACATTAAAATGACAAGACATGAAACAAATTAAAATAATGATTTCATTATTTTCCACCCAGCTAACAGATTGTGCAATTCCTGCTGTTCCGTGTGGTCAAGTCACCACTTAAACTGAAAGACTTGCACAAATTTCAGTCAAAGAGGTCATATGTGCATTTTTACTCAATACTCAAAATCCCTTCAATGCTTGCCAGGATTGAAGTTCATATAAATTGTTTTGTATACACATTTATCCTATGAAATTTGTATTGATACTGACTTCCTGATAATTCTGTCAGTAGAATACGCTTACCCACTGTCACTGTCTGGGTTCAGAATGGCTAATTAGATGAGAACCCAGAAGGCAGCTGCTACTCAAGGCATCGCATCACACTATGAGTTATTGCATCAAAAGAGAAGTTAAGAGCAACAAAAAGCTTCAGATCTTTAAAATATTATCTGCGCACAGACACATCTAAAATAAAACTTTACATTTCCAAAGCAAATGATCTTGAGAGATATCTTTGGTAGTTAGAAAATATTAAAGAACGTCAGGGTTCTGTTTGCATGCAGCACTAATCTCTACTTTATGTCATCGGTCCCTGGCTTCGGTTTTGGCAAGCAAGTTTATTTTCGGTTAGTTTCCTTTTATATTTTCCCTTTCCCACTAAAATATATTTCTGCCACCCATGTATCCTAATCAAAAGAATGAGATGGAGGTACAAAATAGGACCTGCTCCCAGGCCTATTTTAACTTCCCAAACATATGGAAGGCAAGCAAAAACATTTTCGCTCCTTCTGAGGAAATTTTGTTTTATTCACTTGGATGTAGGCCTTGCTGATTAGGCCAGCATTTATTTCCCATCCCTAATTGCCCTTGAACTGAGTGGCTTGCTGGGACATTTAAGAGTCAACCACATTTCTATGGGTCTGGAGTCACATGAAGGCCAGACCAGGTAAGGATGGCAGATTTCCTTCCCTAAAGGGCATTAGTGAACAAGATGGGTTTTTACAACATCGACAATGGATTCATGGTCACTATTAGATGAGCTTTTTTTTAATTCCAGATTTATTAATTGAATTCAAATTTCACCATCTGCCATGATAGGATTCGAGCCCATGCCCCCAGAGAGCATTAGCCTGGGTTCTGGATTACTAGTCGTGACAATACAACTACACCACAGCCTCCCCTGCTTAGGGCCAGCCAAAATCAGTTTGAGAAATTTATATTTCATCACCCCAGCAGTTCCACTGTAAGCTTTAGTGGTACTCACTCATGGGTCCACACAAAATGTTGCTAATTAAGCTAGTTGCTAAGTGGTTCAGAAATCAACAAGCGCATGGGAAAGGCTTCCACTGCTACGTCCAGACTGGCCAAGAGAGTGTGGGAAAATGGCGCACTGACACGGAACACAAAAGTCCGAGTGTATCAGGCCTGTGTCCTCAGTACCTTGCTCTATGGCAGCGAGGCCTGGACAACGTATGTCAGCCAAGAGCGACGTCTCAATTCATTCCAACTTCACTGCCTCCGGAGAATACTTGGCATCAGGTGGCAGGACCGTATCTACAACACAGAAGACCTCGAGGCGGCCAACATCCCCAGCTTATACACACTACTGAGTCCGCGGCGCTTGAGATGGCTTGGCCATGTGAGCCGCATGGAAGATGGCAGGATCCCCAAAGACACATTGTACAGCGAGCTCGCCACTGGTATCAGACCCACCGGCCGTCCATGTCTCCGCTTTAAAGACGTCTGCAAACGCGACATGAAATCCTGTGACATTGATCACAAGTCGTGGGAGTCAGTTGCCAGCATTCACCAGAGCTGGCGGGCAGCCATAAAGACGGGGCTAAAGTGTGGCGAGTCGAAGAGACTTAGCAGTTGGCAGGAAAAAAGACAGAGGCACAAGGGGAGAGCCAACTGTGTAATAGCCCCGACAAACAAATTTCTCTGCAGCACCTGTGGAAGAGCCTGTTACTCTAGAATTGGCCTTTATAGCCACTCCAGGCGCTGCTTCACAAACCACTGACCACCTCCAGGCGCTTATCCATTGTCTCTCGAGATAAGGAGGCCAAAGAAGAAGTGGTTCAGGCTAAAACTTTGCAATGGATAAGACATTTGCTAAAGGGTAGAAAACAAGTATTGGTTAGAGGGGGTAGTGTCAGATTGGGGGGGGGGGAGAAATGGGATGCCCGCAGCTCTGCACTGGGGCCACAATTGCTTCTGTTTTATTGTTTCTAATTTGCATCTAAGACTTGGATTCAGAAACTCATTGTCTGCAAGTTTGACAAATTTGGATCTCTGATCTCTGAGCTGTCAACACTGGGGAAATGACAGGAGTGAAATTTCGGATGAAAAGAGCGAGACAGATCACAGAGCCACAGAAGTGATATTTATTTTGAAGGGGACATTTTTTTAACTAAAGTGAGTCTCGTTGCGATGAGTGAGAGGTGACAGTAAGGTGAGAGGTGACAGGTAAGATTACTGATTATACAGCCTCTGTACAAAGTAGTAACATTTTCAAAGATGTACTAATCAGAGAACACTAAGTGCATTGAACAAGAATCTTAGTGTACAGTTGGAAAAATATGATCTCTTTCTCAAGTAACTGCTAATATTTTTAATCCCTCTGTGAATTTCTTTTCTAAATGCATTAGATACAGACATACTGCACTAATTCTGACTCATTGGTACAGGCTCTGAAAGTATATATTAGTTATCCAGCATACCAATAAAGGCTCGAAAATAAAATGTCAGGGATAGTAGCCATTTCGCAGCTGGTTCTTTCAGGAATTTCTTAATATTTGATGAGAATTGTTAAGGACCATTTGCTTCCCTCATCCCTCCAGCACAATGCATTTGTTTTTAGTTATCATTCTAATGGTGAAAGATGTGCTTTTTAGCGCTTTGAAGTTTCAGAATTTAATTGCTACATGTCCAATTGAAAAATGTCAGCTTCTAAATTCAGTTCATATATTAAATATGAAATAAAAGATGAAACAATCAATTACCCAGAGGTATTGTAGAGAAATTACATTTTAAAAATACAAAAAGAATAGCCATCAACATTGGGATATGCAGCAATTCTGCTGCCTGTTATCTTCCAGATAATACTTGTAGGTGAGGAGGAAGGACAAAATTATGCAAACAGCGGCCTTTTTATTTGGTGCCTGCATGATTATGATGCCATTCTTATTGTTACTCCATGATGTTAAAGTAGCTCATTTTCAAACCCCTTTTAAAATAAATTGGAGGGATAGCTAGTTAGAAATGGGATTGAGAGTTATTAAGTAGATAGGGAAAATCAATATTGTGTGGAACATGATGGGTTCCTGAACTACTGGGACCATCAAAATGTCAAGGCAAGGAATGTAGCTGGACAAGGATATGGAGTATACTGTTGTGCTTAGAAAGAAGTAATCCTCACCACTCAATCACTGTAACAGACTTACATTTTGCACTAGCTGAGATTCAAACCCAGGCATTCCATATGAAGAGTGAGGATCCTACCTGTGAATATCGTGTGAATGCACTGAGCACAATGACCTGCAGTGCAAATTTGTGTTTTGATTGACATCTCCAACCAAAAGTTTAATAAGTTTTACTTCACTTAACTTTGGGAGATGGCAACTTTGCAGAATCTTTCACCAGTAGGTGAAATGGATTGATAAAATCCATCATACAACTATGGACATGGTCTGTGGAAGGAACAGGTTTGGTACATCAAACAGTGATTTTTTTCGCCCATACTAATATCCTTTAGTACTGCTAAGCAAATAATGTCAACATTTTTTTAAAACTTGTAGTACCTTTACTGATGACATTGGAAAGACCAATGCCATACAAAATCATTAGGGGTCTGCACAGAGTAGATAAACTGTTCCAGTTGGCGGAGCAATCGAGAACCAAAGGGCACCAATTTAAGGCGATTGGAAAAGAAGCAACAGCGACATGAAGAAAAACCTTGTTATGTAGAGAATGGTTTGGATCTGGAATGCACTGGAATAACAAAATTGAAGTCAATGGGAATCAGGGGAAAACTCTCCACTGGTTGGAGTCGTACCAAGCACAAAGGAAGATGGTTGTGGTTGTTGGAGGCCAAACATCTAAGCCCCAGGACATCACTACAGGAGTTCCTCGGGGTAGTGTCCTAGGCCCAACCATCTTCAGCTGCTTCATTAATGGCCTTCCCTCAATCATAAGGTCAGAAGTGAAGATGTTTTCTGATGATAGCATCATGTCCGGTACCATTCGTGACTCATCAGATAATGAAGCAGTCCGTATCCACATGCAGCAAGACCTGGACAACATTTAGGTTTAGGCTGATAAGTGACAAGTAACGTTTGCACCACACAAGTGCCAGGCAATGACCATCTACAACAAGACAGAATCTAACCATCTCCCCTTGACATTCAACAGCATTACTATCGCTGAATCTGGACCTTCCCCGCTAACAGCACTGTGGGTGTACCTACAGGATGGACTGCAAGAGTTCAAGAAGGCTGCTCAACACCACCTTCTCAACGACAATTAGGTATGGGTAACAAATGCTGGCCTTGCCAGCGATGCTCACTTCCCATGAAAGAAAAAAGAGTGGGACTAGGTGAGGTGCTCTTGCAGAGAACTGGAAAGGACATGATGGGCTGAATGTGCTGTAACTGTTCTTGATTCTAGGGTGAAACCATTAATGATTAAAGGCTACATTGTTACTATAGCACCTGTCACACGTACCAGAAGTGTGACAATGAAAAAAAACTCAAACTGTGGAGTTATAAAAACTGACTTTACCTTTTTTAAAAAATGGACAATGCTGCAAAAGTTGGCCGCATGTGTATTTGAACATTGCCACGGTCTGTTTAGAACAAAGGATGCCTAACTAGGTTGAGGTGTCAATTACACCCATCCTGAAACATTCTCAAATTGAAGGTTCTACTGAAACAAAAGTAGGTATGAAATGAAAATGTCATAATCAGATTATTCTCATCCTGGGCCATTGTGTGATCACCATGGTGGGGGTGGGTGGGGGGGGGGGGTGGCCAAAGAATCTTCTACCAGAAGATGATGTGACAAACCTTTTACCTTAAAAAGGCAGCCCTCGGAGAGACAGAGAGGGAGACACCGAGAAAGAAACATCACTAAACAGCTTGTCCAGCTAAGGGCTGGGAGAAAATCCAGCAAGCCATAAGGGAGGCACCCTACTGAAAAATTCTACATTTTTAACTCAAGCAGCAGTGAAATTGGAAGCAATCATCTGTCTTCAAACTGAACTTTCCACCAAGAGAGAAATCTACAAACACCTCAGGCCTGCAACCAATGAGAACTTGACTTCCTGCAGAATCATGCAGAAGTTCCCTCCCTGAGCAAGGCAGCACTTTGTCCGCGTCCAGCTGACTTGACCCGAGCCCGAATGCCGGACCCGGAAGAGACCCGACCCGAACCCGACACGTCATCGGCTCTGGTCGGGCCGCTGTGCTTTACTTCACAGGATCGTTAACAAACAAAATTTGACATCAAACCACAAGATATTAGGGCACATGACCTAAAGCTTGGTCAAAGAGGTAGGCTTTAAGGAGCATCTTGAAGGAGGAGAGAGACGTAGAGAGGTTTAAGGAGGGAATTTCAGAACTTAGGGCCTTAGCAGCTGAAGGCACAACCACCAATGGTGGAGCAATTAAAATCAAGGATGCTCGAGATGCCAGAATTAGAGGAGCACAGATTACATACATGGAAGTACAGGAAAGAAACAGGCCATTTGGCCCAACCAGTCCATGCCGGTGTTTATGCTCCACTCGAGCCTCCTCCTGTCTTTCCTTATCTAAGTCTATCAACATAACCCTCTATTCCCTTCTCCCTCATATGCTTCTCTAGCTTTCCCTTAAATGCATCTATACTATTTGCTTCAACCATTCCCTGTGGTAGTGAGTTCCACATTCTCACCACTCTTTGGGTAAAGGAGTTTCTTTTGAATTCCTTATTGGATTTCTTGGTGACTTCTTATATCGATGGCCTCTAGTTTTGCTCTTCCCCACAAGTGGCAACATTATCACTGTATCCAATCTCTCAAAACCTTTCTTAAAGACCTCTATTAGATCACTTTCAGCCTTTTTTCAAGAAATACCCAGCCAGTTCATCGTTTTCTGATATGTATACCTATGTATTTCTGATATCATCCTTGTACCTTTCTCTGCACCTTTTCCAGTGGACAACCAGAACTGCACGCAGTCCTCCAAGTGTGGTCTAACCAAGGTTTGATAGAGGTGTCACATAATTTCCCTACTTTTCAATTCTGTCCCTCTAGAAATAAAGTCTAGTGCTTGGTTTGCCATTTTTAATGGCCTTGATAACCTGTGGTGCAACTTTGAGATTGGTATGTTTGTACTCTGAGATCCCTTTGTTCCTCTACCCTACCTAGACTCACACCTTCCAAGAAATAAGTGACTTCCCCGTTCTTCCTACCAAATTGTACTACCTAACATTTATTTGTGTTGAACTTCATTTGTCAATTATTTGCCCATTCTGCAAGTTTATTAATGTCCTCCTGTAATTTGTTGCAGTCCTCCTCAGTATTGACTATTCCACAACACCACCCCCCCCCACCCCACCAAACCCCCGCAAAAAATTGGTGTCATCTGCAAACTTAGAAATTGTGTTGTTGATTCCAAAGTCCAAATTGTTAATTTAAATTGTAAACCGGAGTGGTCCAAGCACTGACTCTTATAGAACACCATTTCCCACCTTCTGCCACTCTGAATAACTACCCTTTACTCCCACTCTCCGCTTTCTGAAGACAGCTAGCTGTCCATTCTGCCACCTGTCCTCTGACTCTGCATTCTCTGATCTAATTCATTAGTCTATTATGGGGCACCTTATCGAAGACCTTTTGAAAATCCAGATAAATTACATCTACTGCATTACCATTGTCTATTCTCTCTGTTATCTCAAGAAATTCAATAAGGTTGGTCAAAATTTTCCCTTTTGAACTCCATGCTGACTATTCATTACTACACTTTTTTCTAGATGTTCTTCTATTCTCTCCTTTAGTATGGATTCCATTATTTTTCTTACCACCAATGATTGGTCTATAAATCCCTGGGCACGTTCTGTCCTCCTTCTTAAATCTAGCAATTCCATTAGCTAGTTGCCAGTCCTCTGGCACTACACTTTTTTTTTTTAAAAACAATTTATTAAATATTTGTAGTAATACTTCTACCACCTGTTCCCTAAATTTTCTTTTTAAATGCACTAATGCAATCCATCCAAACAAGGGGCTTTATCCTCTGAGTTTGATTAGTTTATTCAATACATCCCTATTTTTAAAATTCAATCGACCTTTTTTTATTTTAAATGCACTTACCTCATTACTCATCTCACCATTCAATGTCATATCTACCTGTTCTATCTCCCTGGTAAACACTGAAGGGAAATAATTATTTAATATCTCTCCAGCTATCATTACTTGTGGTATTATCCTGTCTATCCCTTAATGGTCCTATTCCCATCCCAGCCTTCCTTTTTTATTGCTGTGCTGTAAAATATTTTACTATTTTATGTTCCCTGATAATTCAATTTCATTGCTTCGCTAATCTTCTATATTCTCTCTTCTTTCTGTGTAGTTAATGTATGCCTCTTTCTCAACCCTCAATTGTTGCCTTATGTCTTTATTCATCCACGGAGACTCACTAATGTTTAGTTTGTTCTTTCCATTTAGCAGAATATATTTTTCCTGCACTCAGTTGAACACCATTTAAAAAGTTCCCATTGTTGTTCTACATCGTTGTTTGCCAATATCGTTGCCCATTTTATTTTCCAAGGCTCTATTCTCAGCCCCTCAAAATCAGCTTTTCTTCAGTCTATTAACCTGTTTTTTTGTCGTACTAATGTCCTTCTCTTATCTTATAGCTATCTCGGAGGGTTGTGAGGCTGGAGGAGATTACAAAGATAGGGAGGGGAAAGGCTTTGGAAGGATTTTAAAATAAGTATGTGAATTTTAACAGATGTTGCTTAACCAGGAGCCATTGCTCAGTGAGCACCAGGATGATGGATGAATGGGACTTGGTGTGAAAGGAAATGGGCAGTAGAGTTTTAGATGACCTCAAATTTACAGAAGGTAGAACCTGGGAGGCTGGCTAGGAGTGCATCGGAATAGTCAAGCTTTGAGGTAACAAAGGCATGGATGAGGGTTTCAGCAGCAGATGAGCTGAGACAGGGGTGGAGTTGGGCAATCTGACAGAGTAAGAGTAAGCAGTCTTAATGACTGTGCGGATGTGGACAAAGTTCCTCTTCGGGTCAAATATGACACGAAGGTTGTGAACAGTTAAACATTTTTCATTTTGAAACCAATATGAACTAACCTGTAAATGCAAAACACACTATGACCAAAGAGAGCTCAAGTGTAGCACAGCAGTTACTGATGACCGTGGCATAATATTTGGGGTCAGCATTTTAATATATGTTGGCTGGATAGCTAAAGGAGGATACATGCATTTTGGGGGCTAGCTACAAGAGGGGAGGGTGGAAAAAGCTTTAACAAATAGCTAATTGGGGGCAGTGTGGTAGGGTTGGGGTAATGCCGGCAATCTCGTTCCTCCCAAGCTCCTTATACACTAAGTCTCCGTCCCCCCTGCATCTTCATTCTTCATCAATTGTAACTCTATTTTGAAGGAGCTCAAAATTTGAAATTCTTTATCTTGCCTACAAATCAACAAGCTTGTAAAACCCAAACTTTACACCCCACCTTTCTGATTTGCCTAATTTTCTCTTACCCATCTTGATATTTTGTACCATGAAGTGCAGAATTGAGCTCTTTCTCAAGGGTTGACAATAAATGAGTCAGTATTACCTGCTATATTCAGTAGGATTGGGTTTACATGTGCAACAGCATGTTGCGGATGACATCAATTAATTGATCTTCAATGACCCCAAACAATTTAGAATGCAAATACATACTTGACGGAAAGCCTGGAAAATTAACTGCAAAATTAAAAAAAATACAAGGCCATTTCTAATCATTTCCTCATTTCTCTCACTAAAGACACCCCCCTACTCACTTCCAACTTTATTTCCTTCCACTCTGCCCCGAGGTGAAAAAAAAACGGGCTGGAATTTTATGCCGCCCCAGCGGGTCGGATGGTGAATTGGGGGCGGTGTAGAATTGAGCGGCAGGCACTGGGAGGCCTACCCACCCCGATTTCAGAGTTTATGGAGGTCAAGTGGGGGGGCGGGGGATGGGAAAAGGACCGCCCACCCGAGGCCACTTAGCGGCCAGTTCGGCCCTCACCCGCCTCCACAGATATTTTACCCGTGGCAAGCGGGTGTGCTGGGGACGTGAAAGGCCACCCAGCGATAGCTGCCGGGGGTGTGTGGCAGTCGGGCACAGGGTGCCCGATTGAGGGCCATCCCCGCCTCCTAACCCACCCCTGGGACCCAAGACACCCCGCTCCCCCCAAAGAACCCCTCCAGCCTCACCAGGGAAGGACCGATCATGCCCATACTTACCTTCCCTCCTCGATCCATGGCATCAGCTTGGCTGCAGTCCCAGTTGTGGCCACAGCTCCCAGTGGTGCTGCTAGGACTAAGAGCTGCCAGCCCGCTGAATGGCCGGCAGCTCACTGAGGCGGGACCTCCTCCCTCAAGTGGGTGGAAGTCCTGCCTCGGGACAATTAAAGCCTGGGGATCCGTCAAATACGGGACGGATCCCCAGGCTAGGCGGAAGCGGATTCGCCACTGACTTTCACGTTGGAGTCTGGCTCCCGTCCATTCACCGTAAAATTCAGGCCCCCAAGTCAGTTAGAACTGCACTGTCAAACTCTCAAACGTCTTGCCTTCCACCTTCCAAGATATTTTGCAGCTGTCAATGTGCTCAACCATTCCCTCTGTTGATGCCCTTAGCCCCAGTAAGACTCCCTTCTCTGGTCATTCTCCTGGTCCAACCCCCATCTTTGCTCCCTCAAGTCCAAGGGACGTAAACTTGAGCAAACTTAGTATGTTATCAGGTTTAGCCATCCATTGCCCGATCTAACTGAACCACACAAAGAACTGTAGGACCTCTTTTTTCTACCAAAATTGCATTCTGGAAAGCAAAAGTAACCTCTGCTCCACAACTGATCATCGCCTTAAACCTATCTCCCTTCCCCCATTATCCTTACCAATGAATGCAATGAGCGCATGGATATCGTCACTAAAATTGAGACCATCTGTTGGTCAGTTGATTCTTCCCTTTTCCCTAGCTGGCCAAACCAAGCCCCATCTCTTTATAATTTCTTGCTCTCCTATCTGAACTCATCGTGTCTGTGAGACCCAACTCCTGCACCTTTGACCCCCATTCCCACTGAACTGTTGACCACTCAGCTTCCTTTATGGAGCCCCGTGCAAGCCAATATCTTAAATGGTTCCCGTTCCAGGTACTGTCTCCCTTCCATGCATTCATTATCACAGCTCTCAAAAAATGTACCCTCAACCCTGTCCCTGCAAACTACTGCCTCATGTGCTTTCTTTTCCAAAGTCCTTGTTGTTGTTGCCTCCCAAAATCTGTGCCCATCTTTCCTGCAAGACTATGGGTGAATCTCCACAATCAGGTTTCTGCCCCTGCTAGAGCCCTAATCAAAGCCACATATGATATGCTCGGTGGCTTTGTCCTTCTCGACCTCTGCAGCCTTTGACAAAGCTATCCATGCCATCCTCCTCCATTGTTTAGCTCCGTTTGATTGTCCTCACTCGTATCTATCAATTCATAGTCAGATTATTTCCAGCAATGGCTTCTCTTCCTGCTCCACTGCTATCTCTGAAGTCCCTCAAAGATCTGTCCTTGGCCTCCCTCCTATATAAATGTAAGATCTTTCTTTGACTGATGTTGGTTATGGAAGGAAGAAAACCCTGATGTTTACTCATGTCCAGATCATTATATGAAGATACAAAGATAAGAGTGTTGGTGCTAGCCTGATTTTTTGCTTGGATTCCACGGGAATAAGATTTTGGCTAGGCAGCTGAATCTTTGTTCATTTTCAGAAAATGTGCAAGCCCCACTGTCGTCTCAACAGAATTCTGTGGAGCTTTCAGGATCCCAGTTCTGTAGTCAAGAGGGGGAATAGCGCATCTAAATCTCAATTTTCCCTTTCAATTTGGCTAACAAACCAACATTTGTAGGTCAAGTGCTGCATAAAGGGACATGTGCTAGCTCCCACACCTGCATTAGTTCACGATGTTATAGCAAAACATTCATAAATGTTATCAACATTGTCGAGGCACAACTGTTCACCAGAATCAGCAATCTGACTTGTAGGGAAGCTGATATCAAAGATTTATTTCATATCTCCATCAATCATACGTGATGTTTAAATATGTGTCTGTATTGTAATTGAGAACAATTAGAATAACCAATTCCTTTGGTTTGATCCTATTGCTTCATGTGTTACTTTTTTCACAATTGGAAGACAAATTTGCATTTATATAGGACCTTTCACAACTTAGAACGATCCAAACCATTTCACGGCCAAAGAAGTACTTTTGAAGTGTAGTCATTGTTATGCTATATGCAAGCACAGCAGTCAATTTACCCACTAGGTCTTACAAACAGCAATGAGATTAATGACCAGATAATCTGTTTTGGTGATGTTTATTGACCATTAAATATTGGCCAAGACACACAAACTCTCCTGCTCCTTTGACAGTGCAGCACTCCCTCAGTACTGCACAGGTGTTAGCCTAGATTATGTGCCTTGCTACCACTGAGCCACAGCCAATATAAGAATGACAGTAATTTCAAAATTTGTATAAACTGATGCAGCAAAAACATACTACCTATTGAATAAAATGGCAGAGAACATAAACAACTGAGAAAGAGAGAACAGAGAGCACGAGAGAAAAGGTTTGTCATCTCCGAATCTTTATTTGTCACATTAAATACTCCTGTACAGTCAAATATATAGTTCAAGTCACCATATTTCAGAAATACACATTCATCCAGAGTTGGCTCGCCAAAGTATAAAAATGTTTGATAGTCTCAATCTTCATCTTAGTTTTTATCAGAAGATTCTTCTGCCTTTTCTCGCTTCAGTTTGTCTGCATAAAATTTAAAACTTTCCTGTTTAGAGAGGAAAAATTGTTTAATGATTTGTCTGAACAGGGTGTTGTATTCTTCTGTGTGCTTCGTACCGCTATTTAAAGCACTGCATTTAAAAATAATATGCATGTATTGATAACATTCAGCCCAATAGATACAATCCACTGAAAAACATTGTAATTATGCTTTGAAAGGCAAAGTATGACTATACACTGACATGTCACATTCCAAAGTGTTGAAGCCTTAAAATTTAAATGTACTGACCTTTTCAACAGTGATGGTATTAGCCTCATTATAAAATCAGCACAACCTGAATGAATATTGTGCTGCATCCTCCCTCTTAAATAGGAACAAAAATGACTGAAGAGATGCAAAATATGTCAAAACCAAGGAATTAATCACTTACTTTTGATGCTCTCTTTTAAGATCAGAAATTGAAAAGTTTTATAATTTTTAAAAAAACTTTCTTGTCTGAAACTTTGGATTCAAATCCAGCCCAGACTAATGGGGTGAATGTCTCTCCTGTCTGCAAGAATCTTACGCAAAATAGGTATGAGAAGGCGCATTGAGGCCCTGCTGGGAAAATATCACAGCTCCGAACTGACAATTCTGAGCAAATTAGGGGAAATCTCACTCAAGCGATTTGTGAGATGTCATTTCACTCTGGTATCTTCTGAGATTTGGGCTGAGTTATGGTGTTAGAGCAGTGTAGGCAATGTTTTATTCTGCAACCATGTTCTGTACTGAACCTCAGAGTGTTTGATACTGACAACAGGTAACCAAAATATCGTGTCCCATTCATAAGAACATAGAAACATTAGGAACAGCAGTAGGCAATTCAGAATCTGGAGCCTGCTTCATCACTCAATTAGCTTGTGATTGGTACACACCTGAACTCTATGCATCCATACCAAAATACCTTATCTTGATGAACATAAAAAAACACTTTAAATCAAAGCAAAATGGTGGACTAATGGAATACATAGTCAGCTAAGCATTGTTAAATTTGGTCAATAGAGCTAGATCTCAGTTTGTAACCAACTTGGTTTTCCCCATCCCTAGAGTAAAATAATAATTCCAATTTTCCAGTTCTCTCTAATTCCTTTTCTGTGATATTAGCCTATCCAAATTGTTTTCTTTCTATACAAATAAATAGAGGGGCGGGGAAGGGAGGGACAGTGTGGAGAAGCTCAGCATTGATCTTCTATGCCACTAAATTGCCAATCTCAGCAGAGCTACTGTGATGAGAAAAGTTAAGCCCAAGCCACTGTTGTGGATTTTCCATTAGGTAGCTTAGGTAAAAATTTAGGAGGTCAACACCATCCTGATGTGGAAATAGATCGCCGTTCCCTCATTGTCACTGGGTCAAAATTCTGGAACTCCCTCCCTAACAGCACTGAGAGTACCTACACCACACGGACAGCAGCAATTTAAGGTGGCGATTCACCACTAACATTCTCAAGGACAATTAGGGATGGGCAATAAATACTAGCCTTGCCAGCAACACCTACATCCCATGAACGAATAAAAAAAACCCTGCCCATTTAAGCTAGGGAAATCTGAAAGAAAAATACAGGGATTTCATAATTCTATAAGCAATGAAATGAATGTGTTAAGTTATGGCACCATTTCAGCACAGTATCAAGGATGTCACCAGTAAGATGCTGAGTAAACTCTTCCAAAAGAGTATTTCCGTACAAATCAAAATCAATCTTTCCACTTGAACCATCTTAAGTGTCAACTTAGTGCAAATTAGTAAACACCAGGCAGTTATGCCACACTCACTAGACTGTTGTTACCCAACTATTTATGTCTTGATTGGATTGAAACCCAGGTGAAATTCAATGCTTCAACCCAGTGTGATTCGGGACTCCGTAATGCAGTATCAAGTGATAGAAAGAAAATGCTTTACTATAATTGGGGTATTTAGTGATGTGCACATGCCTCAGTTGCTGACTACACTTAGGGTTCTTTTACATATAATTAATTTTTTTTAAATTTAAAACTTCACACTTTATTTCTCTTAACCCACCACTCTCTGGGCAAAAACTACTGATGGCCTGATTTTGCTTCCCATGGGTACTCGTGTAGTTTCCACTGAGTATATTCCCAGGACAAAAATTAAAACTGGGAATTCACTGTGTGGGAAATCACAGGCAGGAACTTGTATCCTACCACTTTGTGGCACACCAGGTTTTGGGATCTAGCTCACCAACCTGCTGCCACATTAGAGTCATAGAATTATACAGCACATAAACAGGCCCTTCGGCCCATCGTGTTCATGCCGGCCATCAAGCACCTATCTATTCTAATCCCATTTTCCAGCACTTGGCCCATAGCCTTGTATGTTATGGCATTCCAAGTGCTCATCTAAATACTTCTTAAATGTTGTGAGTGTTCCTGCCTCTACCATCCCTTCAGGCAGTGTGTTCCAGATTCCAACCACCCTCTGGCTGAAAATTTTTTTTCCTCAAATCTCCTCTAAACCTCCTGCCCCTTACATTAAATCTATGCCCATGGTCACTGACACCTCCGCTAAGGGAATAAGTTTCTTCCTATCTACGCCCCTCATAATTTTGTATACCTCTATCAGGTCTCCCCTTAGCCTTCTCTGCTCTAAGGAAAACAAACCCAGCTTATCCAGTCTTTCTTCATAGCTGAAATGCTCCAGCCCAGGCAACATCCTGGTGAATCTCCTCTGCACCCTCTCCAGTGCAATCACATCCTTCCTATAGTGTCGCAACCAGAACTGTAGAAAGTACTCCAGCTGTAGCCTATTGTATTCACTTACTTGCACCCACCTGTTGTAATGCCGAAAACAGAAAAAAAAATCAGTATGCTGCTTGTAGTACAGCATTGAATCCTGTATTGAGGGGCTCCCTGAAACCTAATCTTCACTGATATCCAAAATTAAACGTGTCAGCAGTTTCTAGTTAGGCTGCCCTGTGGAGCATTTTGCAGTAATATAGTCTTATAGCCCTGGGTTTACCCCAGTAATGGATCAGAGGCTGAAACAATGGACGATTTGAGCAGGAAATACTCACAGGGGGCTCAGTGAAAAAGAGAGATTCCCCTGAATTTTTCAGTAGCACAGCGAGACGCTTCAGAAACAGTTCATCTGGTATCATTTTTTCTTCTTTAACCTTTTCATACAAAGCCTTTGCAGAAACCACATTATTGTCCAATGCTAGAGAAAGAGACACAAATAGAGACATTTTAATAGTCTTAACATTGTGGCTGAATACATGCAATTTTTATTGTTCCAACTAAATACAATTATGTTTAATAAGATAAGCATGGCATTAAATAGTTTACCATAACATTTCATTAGGTATGAATATGCAATTTCTTTTTCTGGAAAATCTTTCAGCAGGTCAAGGAGCCCAATGATCTTGTGAGCCTGAGGAGAAAAAAAAGGCAAACAAAATTTAAATTGATGGCAATATGTTGGATAAATCACGGTGAATAACAACTCCAGCAGTAAGGTCTCTCATCCTGCAATCCTCAACATGTATATTATCAGTGTATTATCTTGAAAGGAAAATTAAGATTTTTTTTGGCAAAGCTGCAGGCTGAACAGAGGATGTTAGCACTGTGTATCCTTGGAAGTCAGGCAGACATTTTTACCTAAATTGTGTAATAAATAATACCAAGGAAGTCATTAGAGCTGACAGCACAAATGGGTACATCAGTTGACTACTGGAGAGATAAATCATTTAAAGGTATTGATGAGTAGGTTGTGTTAATCTATTCAAAAAAAGAACAAAATTGTTATGCCCGTGCTGCCAAAATTTCTCATACTGTCATCTCTATCTAAGTAGTTATTTTTGGGCAGCCAGTTAAACTGCAGTAGCTTGCTAGCATTAGAAGATCAATTGAGACTATACTTTGGGATCATATTTCAATTTGTTTTTAAGATAAGTTGTTCTGGGAAGGCAGGATGGAATTATTGCCATTACTCCCTCCACTTGAATGACAAATTTACAATCTTTTAGCTGGGATTGTTTATTGTGAATTAGGTGGGCGAGGGGCTATTAGAGGTTAGCTACAAGGGTTTAAAAAAAGGCAAGTTGTGTTATCCTACCCATGTATTCAACACCTTCAACAGATGGTTAAAGTGTGTCACTTGTAACCGATAGCACCTTAAGAGTAAATCCCGCCCCAATCCCTTGGCTAGAAAACATCAAATGACTCAGTGTGAGTAGGAGGAACATTTTAAAAATAAACACTTTTTCCCTACACTGCATGCAAAATAACATTAAACAGAATACTGTAAACATTTTGAAGAGTCTTTAGTGTGCATACCTGCCCAGGTTGCTGTGCAGTCTTACTAATGAACGAAATCAAACTTCTTTTCTGTTCTGCAATTGCAGGGCATCTCTGAAAAACATCAAACCCAGACATTAGTGGCATTTAAACGAGTAATCTGTTGAAAGAAAGGGTAGCTCAATATTTTAACTTTTCAATACTTTTACACTGAAGTGATGTATCTCATAAATGTAACTTAAACATGTGACATGTATTGACTACATACTTAACATTTAAATTACTTAATCCTAAAGTTACCTCCGTAAAGTGGATATACATTGAAAAATGTGATTCGCATTTTATACATATTCTGACTTAAGGTGAGAATGTTAGTGATGAATAATGGAATACATTGTTCGTTTTGAAGTTATCAAGCTGGGTATTACAAAACCAAATACAAGAGTAAAGATTCTCTATTTTATCAAACAACTAACCCCTACTTTATTCTAACAAGCTGCTTCTGTGGTGAACTCTGAGTGAACTATCGCTCTAGTGTCAATTTGTAGTAAATTGAAGACAGCGATGCAGTGCTCCTACGCCCATTTCAGACTGCCTCAGCTGATGGTGCAGAGGACTTCAATAATAGGAGACTTTTGTCTCTTTAGTCTGGCGATTTGAATCCAAGGTTCCCAAGGTGAAAGAGCAGTGTAGAAACCCACTGCACTGATCCTTTGCCAAGTACAGTAAACTGGATACTTTCTTGCCCAGGCCATGCATCTGAGCAAGTCTCAGCCTGAATTATGTCCCACTGTGCATGGCCATGATCCTGTACAAAACCCATAAGCCAAAAATATAACCTGCAACATATTAATAAATGGAATATGACAGCACATCAAAAATATCTAACTGTATTTATTGCAAATTCTGTAAATTGCAGTATAAGCAATTCTTTAAAAATGATATAATGCCAAAATACGTTGTTTTAAACTTCTGACTGTCTTTCACTACAATTTTTGAGCTTTTTCTTATTTTGGCAACTCACCATGCCTCCTTCGACAGCACCTTCTAAACCCATGACCTCTACCACCGAGAAGGACAAGGGCAGCAGATGCATGGGGACACCAAGTTCCCCTCCAAGTCACACACCATCATGACTTGGAACTATATTGCTCTTCCTTCATTGTCACTGGGTCAAAATCTTGGCATTCCCTCCCTAACATTATTGTGGGTGTAACTACACTGCATGGACTGCAGTGGTTCAAGGTGGCTCACCACCACCTTCAAGGGCAATTAATGCGACGCCCACATCCCAAGACAAATAAAAACAAAAATGTATTTTCCATCATTTGACTACTCACATTTCAACCCATTGAGTTCTGCACAGTTTCACATCAATGCCATTTATCCAGTCTTTATACATGCCATTTTAAAGTTTTGCATTTATACTGTTGTATGCAGCTGTACTTGTAATTTGACAGAGCACCTATTTGCACACCATTTTCCTTTTACCCGTTGTCCTTTGTTAAAATTACTCAACATGTCTCTGAGCCTTCACTTTGGCCTGTCTGACTGAGCTATTCTCTTCT
The DNA here is from genome assembly GCF_036365525.1 of Heterodontus francisci. Taxonomy (NCBI): domain Eukaryota; kingdom Metazoa; phylum Chordata; class Chondrichthyes; order Heterodontiformes; family Heterodontidae; genus Heterodontus; species Heterodontus francisci. The sequence goes on along the minus strand of NC_090383.1, from coordinate 95,870,739 downwards.
TGATATTCAAAAAAAGATGCTGGGAGTACTTTATCCCAGCCCTCAAAGTGCAAATTAAAGGGCTGAATCAAAAGAAAAATGCCGGTCCTTTTGTATTTTTACTTCTGTTGGGAAGGAATGTTTTTTACCTGGCATCTGTCGAAATGTAGGATTGTAATCATAATGTCTGAGTCCTAGTGCATTACAGCATTCCAAGAATGGTGTTTGAGTAAGACATTGGTTGGGATTTTGTGCCTTGATTAAAAAAGTTAACACTGGTTTTACACGAGAGAGAACTGAACAGGTACAAACTTCTACAATAATGTTCCATCAGAATGAAAGAAAAGCGACGTATTTTATTAGAATGATGATCTACACTTCATAAGCAACACTACACTGGGGTGACTTCCAAGAAAAAACACTTCAGGCACCAATTTCACAACTTCAGTGCAACACAAGTATTTACAACTATGAATGGAGAAATAGGCCAGGTAACATTGTACACAGTTGAGCACACCTGTTTGAATTTTCTGAAATCCTCTGAATTTCACCAAAACAAAACCTGAAAAGAACTTTTAATTTTTTCTTTCTCCTGCTGTCCTGTAAAAAGTCTAAACATCATTCATTTTGGTAGATTGATGGGTTGATCAATAAAAAAGGGCAGTCTTGTTGAGCCCAAATATTTTTTATCTGGTGAAGATTCTTATGTTCTACGTATGACAGAATTCCTCACCTCCAAAAATGACTTGCTTAAGATTTATGCAGTTATACTGTTCACACTGAATACATCAATGCTGCTGTGTTTGTGTTTATAAAAGAGATAAAAAAATACACTTATTGTCTAAATGTGCAACAATATTTGACAATAGATATTAATTGTGGGCTGTTCAATGTTTGGTTTGCTTTAACTCCTTGCATTTATTAATCATATTACACTACAAGCAAAAGCTGTGTTGTTTACTGTCAGGAGAGAAAAATGTGCATAGGCTGACAGTGTGAGTACCCATGAACCCAGCAATCTGCAAGATCACTGATTGTTTGGCTGCCACCTGCTGGGAATAGACTCTTTGTCAGTGCATGTGTGTACACTGTCAATGGCAGCTTTTATTCCCTACAGACTGCTCAACATTTGCTCTGTTTTACATTTTAAACCATCAAAAAGCCTGAATGCTGTTGTCTCATTCCCTGAAGATTACCACCCTGTCATTTACTGCAAATTCAGAACATCCAGCAACAGCAACTTATGAATTTATGCATTTGTGAGTTGTTGAAAAATTGCAGACAGAACATGACTGATAAAAAAACTGAATGATGCAGCAATAAATCTTCACATGTTGCAGCAGCAATTTCGTTTGTCAGCAAAGAGGAAGGATATACTGAAATTATAAGGAAGTTTAAGCATCAATAAGCGAAAAAGTTGCCAGCTAAACCAACATTCCAAGAACGAATATAAAAAAGTTTGAACGGTGGCAGCAGGGCTCACAACGGAGAATTTGGGGATTTCCAGCTTAATTACAGAGGTCAGTTTTACTTTACTGGTATCTAAGAGAGGAGAACACAGATAGCGATTCAGAAAAGAATACATTGCTATGTACATAGGCTTCACTTCCAAGGAGAAGATGTATAGAATTTTAATTGAGTGCCATCATTTTTGCACTGCGTTTATTGTAAAGAAATCGATAACACTATGCAGTAGCACTTTAATCTATTTCAGATGCAGAAGAAGTGTAAGAATCAATAAGGGAAGAAATCTAAACATTTGTACTGGAGATCACATGCAGTAACAGAAGACCTCCAGTTTAATTATAGGAGTCATTTTTATTCTACTGGTTGCTAATTGCAGGAGAATATAGATATCTATCTTCTACAACAACCACAGGAAGTGTTTTGTATGTTTTACCATAATATTTTAAAACAGACACGCTGCATATCAGAGCAGAATACACAATTGTTCAGCTGCCTAATTCCAAGCATTCACTCAAATGGATTGCACTTCAATGATGACAGCTGCATTGTATTTTTTTTTTAAATAAAGATGTACTCAAATAAAGTTTCCCAACCACACAAAAAAAACAAACAAATGAAAATAATTATTAACATATCTTTTATTTCTCTCAATGTTCCGGTGATTTAATTTGCTTCATTCAGCACGAAGTATTGAGGACATAATTGGAGAAACCAATAAGGAATTGCACTCAACACTGTGAGGGAGTTGAGTTAAACGCTGTTGAAACTAAAGCCCTCTAAGCTAATAAACATATATCCTGATCATTCTTCACATGGTTGCATCAGTAACTCCAAGTTATGCTATATTAGCACATTTGTTTAAATATTCATTCCAAAAAAGAATACAGGCTGACAAAGTGATTAGTAAATTATTTTTGTATATAAAGAAGGTACGAATGCAAAATTATTAGTGTATACCTGCAGAAGAAATCTGGCATCCTCTGTTCTGTCTAGATCCACATATTGTAGAAAGAGATCTGTCACAGGCTTGTACACTGCAAAATGGTTAGCTAACCGTTCAGCCATGGCACTCACTGCAATATATAAGGCAACAAAATGCTAGACACCTTTTATAATTTCTTTTAAATGGAGCACAAGAATCTTCTATTTTGGTCCATTAGCATTCAACTGTCATTGTTACTTTTTTAATTTTGTCATAGAAGTTGATATTTGTGTTTCAGCTATCCAAAAAGTTAATGGGTAGGAGAAGGAAGGAAGAGGTTCGGAAAAAAATTCACTTTCTGTTTTGTTCAGATGAACCTGCTGAAGCCCACTGTTAAGACAGCTGCTCGCTGAATGTCGTCCTATTCAAGGAGCTTAACGTAGGCACATGAAGCAAATTTAGGGTGGGAGTGGGGAAAAGGAAATCAGGAGGAGAGAATGAAGCCTTGTAAATTTTAAATTGCATATTTGTTTCTTTCTAGATTGTCACAGGAGTTAATTAGGAAACCAAAGCTCTTCCTTATTGCCATAGTTGGTTAAAACAATGAGCCCAGATGAGGAAGACGGCAGCCAGGACTGGGCAATTAGACTCAGCGCTCCAGAGCTAGAGAGAAGAAATGTTTCGTCAGGGATACTGCTTCTTAATGCTAATCAACAACCCCTTGCTGGAAGCACAGTGGCGCAGTGGTTAGCACCGCAGCCTCACAGCTCCAGCGACTCGGGTTCGGTTCTGGGTACTGCCTGTGCGGAGTTTGCAAGTTCTCCCTGTGACCGTGTGGGTTTCCGCCGGGTGCTCCGGTTTCCTCCCACAGCCAAAGACTTGCAGGTTGATAGGTAAATTGGCCATTGTAAATTGCCCCTAGTGTAGGTAGGTGGTAGGAGAATTGAGGGAAGGTGGGGATGTGTTAGGGGACATGGGATTAATGTAGGATTAGTATAAATGGGTGGTTGATGGTCGGCACAGCCTTGGTGGGCCGAAGGGCCTGTTTCAGTGCTGTATCTCTCTATGACTCCAGGGCACATATCTGTGGACATCAAGGCAGGATAGTGTTTAGCTTTGGTACCCTCCTTAATTAAAAATTTTACCAGCACTCACTGCAAAGGCTCAATGATTAGAAAGACAAACTTGGGTAAGACACAGAGAATTAACAGTACCCATGGAACCATACTCCTGCAAGACTTGGTAGGGTGAATGACACCCCCAGTAAGGCATTGGTGAGTGAACAGTAACCATGGAACTATACACAGGAAGGCATCAGAGGGTGATCGGTACCCGTGGAACTATACCCAAGAGTGTCGATGCCTCAGGGGGGAAGGTAGAGAAATTTGACTGAGAAAGGACAAAGAAAAATACCATTGATTAACTGTTTTCTCAATGACTATAGGGGATGTTATTTCTCAGAGATACTCTTTTGTTTTACCTTTGCAAGGCTTTGTAACTAACGATTCAAGTTTAATCTGTATTAGCCATGATTTTTACTTTTTGCTTTCTCTGAAAGTAAATTTGTGGGATCATTCATAAGTCATTAAAGTTACAGAGACAGACTGTAAACAAAAAAGCATATGGCAGTTACTATGAAAGATGAGCTGAGTCTAAAAATAATTGTGGTAATCTGATAAAAACCTTGCCTGCTAGTTTGTGAGATTCTGGTGGTGCAAAATCAAGCCACTTCTACCTGTCAAACTCACCCAACACTGTTGGCATGAGAGTTCGTTCTTAGCTAATACACTATTTTCTGCAGTACCATGCACATTTGGTGCGTTATCCCAGGCAGATAAGACAAAAAAGTGGCAGACTCTTGTAATTCCTGTTGCCGGACAGTGAAGGAGGATCTTAGATAAATGGAGCTAATTGATAGCTGCAGGACTCATGAGTAGAAAGGCGAATATGGAGCAGCAAAACAGCAAAGATTTCAAATGTAATACTTGCTACAGTTCTCTCATTCCACATTTAAGTACAAGAAATATTCCTCAGTTGACACATAGTGAGCAGCATGCATAGTCAGATAAACTTACATTTATCTATTGCTTCTTCACAATTTTCCTCCATTACCTTTCGGAACACATAGGACATACTTGTTACTTGCTGCTGAGAACTATTTTCGCCTGGAATGTAGAAGGGCTCAACATATTCCACTGCTGTGTCAATATTATTACTGAAGAAAAACAGAACAAAAGGTTGCATTGCAGATTAACTTACAAACTTAAAAGCACCTGATGGATATAAAATAAAGAGGTAGAAAGCATGAATGTTTCATTTTTTTCCATAAATATTACAAAATGAGAAAATATTGGAAGCTTTTTGTACAGCTGTTACTGCAGTGAAGCAGAAATTATGAAACTAGTAAAAGAATTCATAGCTGAATAGGCACAATCAACGGTAATCAGATGCACTGCTATAACGAACTATGACCTTGAAAAGTCTAAGTCACCACAATACACTTTTAAAGGGAAAAATCTTACAATTAAATGACATGGACTGTTGTGTGGTTATCTGCACACTCACTCTGCAAGGTGCACTGAATTCTTAAACATGCAAATATCGCACCAAGGCATCATTTCTAAATAATTCAGGCTGAAAGGTCATAACGATCTTGATCATTCAATTAAATATTTATCAACATAGATATACATGCCCTTCTGCAAATATCACTTAATTTGTAAGCCGCATGTAGGGGTTAACATATTTTTCAAGAAAAGAGACACAGGCACTCAGCTGTACAAAACAGCTTTATCTTTAGTGAAAGCAAGATTGGAAATTGGAAAACTCTCCATCAAATACTTGCCATAAAGAGAAAAATAAAGAAATGGACTAGATATCTGGCTTTTACAGAAAGACTCGGGCAGTGGTATAGAAACCTTCTTTGCCTGCAGAATGAGCTCCTTGCATATTCACATCTCCACCAAATCAAGAAAATAAAACTCCTTACACCATGCCCCCTTTTAATAAAGCCCAGTGCAGCATTATGTCCATGAATTGCTTCCTATTCAGAAAAAGGGCTTTGTAACAGAGAATAAATGTGGAAAAATGCAAACCATTCACAATAACAATATTCAAATATGTCTGCAATATCTACACCAACACAGTTTGTATCTAAAAATGTACATATCTTTCCCAAATTGCTATTTTAATTATTAGGCCAATATGTGGTATGAAGTATGTGGTGAGCAGCCATAAGATACAATTTATATTCAACAATTTATGTTCAACTCATACCACTGTAATTAAGCTAGTCCACTTCTGAGATACAAGTCGCATTCATTTTTTTAATGAAGGTAAAGTTGAAACCGCAATGATGTTAAAACAGGAAACTACAAATTATTTGTCACTGTTCATGACATTTTAAATTAAAATATTGGCTAAAATTCATTTTTAATCTGTTGTTTAGTTCAAGTAATTTTCATAAATACTTGATTTAATAAATTAAAATGAAGTTCACAGCCATTAGTTAACTTCAATGATTATTCCCATTCCCCACCTATCACATTTTTAATCGCTCATGTTCCAGATTATAAACACAAATTCTTATTGAGCCAGGGTCAGAGTCTTCATACTGATCATCAATACTGCTTCAATTGAACAGAGTATGATAATTTTCACCTTTCAGGAAACCAGTACATAGATGGGGAAGACAGAAAGAAAGAAAGCAGGAAAGAGCATTACACTAGGGATCAGTTTGTGCAAAAATCCATATAAATATGCACTCCAAAAAAATTAATAGATATGTATGCATACATGTTTGTCTATTCAAAATTAAACGTTAGGAAATCACAATTGTGCAGATTTTGCAAAATATTTACATAAATTTCATGAGAAAGAATACCAGCACTTTACAAAAAAGTTGCAAATACCGCAAATAGGACTATCTTGCATCCAAGAAATGATATCTTAGACAATGCTTGAAACTCAAGTTTCTTTAAGCTTCTGAAATGGTTAGAGTTGAAAGCTGACTTGGATTTACAGTAGTTCAGCTCACTACAATTTCTGACAAAAAAGTTTACTTACTTTTTTATGTGAGCCAGAACTAAGTTATTGATAAATAGCATCCTGGACAAATTGATTGACCGTGCCAGGTTTCCCATCAATTGTTCCACAGACTGAATTTTCTCCACATCACCCTTTAAAGCCAAAGCTTGGACTAGCCGTGCAACAGCAAGCTGGCTGGGCACTTGATTAACTTGCAACATTTCCTTCAGTGTAGTCACAGCATCTAAAAGGAAATATTTAATCAACAGTGAAAAGGATTCATAAAGTTAATGAGGGATCAATCAATATTTCTTCCAGAAAAATCTCTCCAATCATTGCAATTTCTCTCTCCAATAGCTACAATCACAGGTCAATAGTTTCACAGAAAATGCTTGTGTTTTGTCTGTTGTGACCAACTGCAACAGAATTAATGGATACTGAAAATAATTTAATCTTGTGATTTTAGTTAACACCTTCTATGGAAATGGCTCCTCCAGCTTATCAGGTTTGTAGGTAAATCTTCACAATTTTTCCATTTTTATTGTCTATCCCTTTGGGGACCCATTCCTTCAAGAGAAAGTTTGTGTTCATTAGTGGTGGAGAATTGACGTCAGATATGGATGGCTGTAAAATGTTATAGTTTCAAATTTAGTGAGCTTTGCTGTCATATATAGAAGTTTTGATCATTCATAATCTGTGGCACAACGTCACAAGGGGCAGTTTGAGGAGCACCATTTTCCAGTTTTCTTCCTACAAAAACATTTATTTTCACAGGATTAAAAACAACTAAATTACTTCATATATTTTCCCCAAGTACAAGTCATTCTTCAAAGCAAACAGACCAGAACAAGAATAAATATATCCATCTCATTTTTAAAACCTGAAGATCTTATTCATCGAGTTCACAAAAACTACCCCCAAAAGCTTCTGACTTTGAGGGTAAAAGATTTCATGGATTCAAGACTGGAAAGTGCCACAGCATAAAAAAATTGGCAAAGCTCATTCTTACACTCTTCAGCATTTTGCCTGAAATGCACTGCATTATTAAAATGAAAATGACTTCATTGCCATTACTTCAAACAAAACATCTTCAATATAAACACGTGGTTGCATTCTTAACTATTCAAATACTAACTGACATGCCATTTCATAAATAAAGACCTTGCTACAATTCAATTATAATTAAATGCCTTTGAGAGCAACTTAATTTTATAATTATGAGTGAAGTTTAAGCATGTAAGCATAACTTAATGTACGCTGCAGAAAAAGAAACAGCATTGGAAAAAATATTTTAAAAATTTAAGATATCAGAGGCAATTAATAGTGACGCAAATTCTTATCTATAAAATTTTACCTTTAAGTTGCTGAAAACAGTACAACTTAAAGGAACATAAATTTAAAGAAAGCAAACTACTCTTTACAAAAGCAAAGTCTGACATTTTTGTACATTCCATTTTGTTAACAAGATGTATTTATAATTGTTAATCTCAGCCTTTTCCAACAGCATCTCAGTATGTACATTTAATTTACCACGTGAAAATAACTTTATTTGCAAATACCTCAATGAAAATATATTTGTGAATCTCCTTTACCTATCACTGAGGAAAAGTTTTTATCCAATGTCTTATTTTCAACAAAATTTCTTTAGTTGAAATTGCTTTGCTGTAAGATTTTTTATTATTTTGTTACTATTTAAAGGTGAATTTGCTCATTCATCCATTGCTAAAATTCTTGAAAGCTTGTACTTTCACCCACCACCCCCCACCCACCCACCCCCGTACGTCTGCAGCCCAATGTTTTAGCTAAGACAAAACCATCGTCTGTTAAATGGAATGGAAACTGGACTAAGTGGCCAAATGACAAGTACATTCATATTCAGCTTCAGTTGTATTATAGATGCATATATAGTAATTTATGTCTCTCAGCTACTACAAAAGACTCTTGATAAGCAGGTAATTTGCTAAATGGACTCCTTTATCAGAGCTTACGAAAGGCGTTACATGAAAATCTGCAGAGGCATTAACATGATGTAAAGGTCATAATGTGTGACATACCTTTCAGATTATCCCGCCTAACTTGCGTTATGATGAGTAGGCTGTTGGCAGCGTCGTTCAGTGTAAAGCCCTTGATGCGGGTCTCAACTCTAAAGAAGCAGACATTTAGAAAGGAATTACTGACATGCTTCTGATATGATAATAAATGGTTGAGACTGAGGTGAAATTATAAAAACTACCATTCCAATGTTAAAAATTTTGCCACAAATGTCGACCTGTAGACAGCTTTTATGTTGGAACGTCAAATACTGAAATAGTGTTTTTTCTCTCCCTTTCTTTTTTTTTGGTTCTGACAGCTGCCATAAGTAGTACCCTAGGCAGCAGAGAGAGAGTAATGTTTAAGCAAGTGGTCTAGCTTCTAGAACATTATCGCTTAAACATACGGATATTAGACATTGAATAAGTCGCAGATCAGAGTCTCAGCCTGTAGGTGATTTTGGTGGGGGTTGCTGGTAGAGAATCATATATTGCTGTGAAGTCAGATTCACATACAATATCCACCACTGACAGCTGTTTTTGTGCATCTAAACAACCAAGACACATTAGCATTGGGAGGATATGTAGTTCATCCCAAAGCCTACACTATGTGACAGAACCACTAGTACCTCTTTAAAATCAATTTACATAACACCTCATGCAGCCATTAAGTGGCATGTGACATACAAGCATCATTTGGGTTTTTGTGTTGATTCTCTGGCTGCAAATTTAGCAATTCGACCACAATATATACTGCACTCTCTCTACAAAGCATTTAAAATCTTTTATCCCACTGTGCACTCAAAATGTACAATTGCTTTACAATTCACACATGAAAGTTCAACAAATTATAGTCCATCTGTTACACAGCACTGTCAGCTTGGCTCAGTTGGTCCAAAGACCAAAACTAACCCGGAAGGACCAATACATGCATTCCAAGAAGACTGGCACTGCACAGATTCTTAGCAACACTGCTCAAATAATGGACGAATCCACACAGTGTAGGCTTTGGGATGAACTACATATCCTCCCAATGTTAATGTGTCTTGGTTGTTTGGATGCACTAGAACAACTATCAGTGGCGGATACTGTATGTGAATCTGACTTCACAGCAATATATGATTCTCTACCAGCAACCCCCACCAAAATCACCTACAGGCTGACACTCTGATCTGCGACTTTTTCAATGTCTACGGTTTCAGGATAAAAGCTAGTTTGGTACTGTGGGTGTTCAGCAGGCCTAACGTCAACTTTCAGCTGAGACACTAAACCATTCAGGTGGATCAGATGGACACTAAAGATTGCAAGAGGCCTGCTGTCCTGTTCTGGTCAACATTCCAACTTAAACCAATATCACTAAAAATAGATCAACTGGTCAGTTATCTTTCTGCTTGTTTGTGGAATGTTAATATTGTTTCTGTGTTTTCCCACATATCAATCAATGTATTTTAAAAGCAATTTATTATCAGAAGCACTTTGAGACATTACAACATGACAAGAAGCTACAAAAATGGACATACTACCATTGAATAGTAGACATTTTTGCTCACAATTATTATTCACCAATTCAGATTGTGAAAAGTTCTATTAAACATCATTTAAAAGTAACCTGGCACAACAGATTCAGTCATGTCATTCCAAAATACCTTCAAATCATGCAAGTTAGTAATGACATCTTTTCCATATCATACTGGACTTACTTGATCTTCAAACAGCATCAGAAATACACTCAGTCACATAAAATACACCACACAATAGTACCCTGCTCCAATTCAAATTTATTGTATATAATAAATGAGTTTTAAATCATAACAAGGAATCTTGAAGCAGTAATCCAATCTCAAGAGTTCAGATGATGCATTTGGATTACTTGAGCTTTGCTCCTGAGTCAACTGGAACATACCCACATTTACAGGAATGCCCCAGTTGGGTACAGGCAATTAAATGTAATGATACAATCAAAAGCATTTGTGTGTTCCACAGTTTCATAATTAGTGCCTCATGCTTCCAGACTCTGAAATTGCATGAGCTGTGTCCCTTGTTAAATTACACCACATCCATATGAAGTCATTCTTTGAGGCATTTATTTAAAAGAAAATTGGAGCAATTTGCATTCATACTTGGGAAAGATTTTCACTTGAATGCTTTCAGGAAAATAAAATAAAACTTAGACAATTGACCTGATTCCAAACCTTCATAATCAGGCATGTCACCTTGGATGTAAACAAGCGGCATACCTTCATCCACAACACAGGCACCCCCAACCACCACCCACGCAACCCCCCAACCCACTTCCTATTAGTCATCAGCCACTGACAAGTGCAGGTTTAAGCTCTTGTTGAATATATTGCAGGTACCAGGAAGTCTACGTGATAGTGAACAGCAAAAACTCGTTATAAAATGTCACTGCATTGCCACCATCCTCCAGAATCAGAGCCAAGAATGCTATCACTAAGTCAAGCTGATTTAAACTAGAAAGTCATGGTTGAAGTACAATAATGAAATTAGTGGTTGGATTCATCCATTATTTGAGCAGTGTTGCTCAGAATCTGTGCATTACCAGTCTTCTTGTAATGCATGTAATGATCCTTCCAGGTTAGTTTTGGTCTTCCTCCTTCTGGATCCTCTTCCATTTCTCAGCCTGTCTATGCTTCTCCAAATCAGCTGCTCCTGCCATCACTCTTGGGAGTTTTGCTCAGCACTTCCATTTACCCCCATATGCCTGGTTTGTACTTCCAATTTTGTATGATGCCTCAAACAACAGGCATCCATGATCTGGCTCCATTACCTTGCAGATCATTGAGTCTATGGATCGCTCAGCAACTCCTTCCTAGGCATGTGAATGTTCTGATCCCACTTACTCACGCATTTCTTTAGACACCAAACATCCGATTTCTTTCAACTTCCTCGATCCTCACTCATGTTTTCTGGTGGAACACTCTTATTCGATTTGGTTTTACTTTATTACTCAATTAGTGAATGCACTACAATATTAAGAACATCTATAGTACTGCAGGTTAAAATGTCCAACTGGCAATAATTTAAAAAACACAGCTATCATAAATTTCCAATCGAGTGACAATTCTACCAATGAAACCATAAAGCTGCTTTTTTGCAAAATTTACTGGCAGGCATGCAACATTTCAATAAATTTAATCACACCAATAAAAATAGTACTTTGCTGAGTGACAGCAGCAGTTAGTTCGTTTTCTGGAGAAAGGTTCAATCATGTAGATAACAGCTTAATGGAATGATCCAGTACTGTAACAGAGAATGTTCCCCCTGCAACAGCTGGAAACTTTGGGTAATAGAGCTCCAGTTTCATCTCTGCGAAAGCAATCCAAAATGAATCATATTGCCGAGCACTCTCCTCATAACCTTGCATTTTCCTTTGCTTCAAACATTCATCCATTTTCACATTGAAAGATTCAATGATTTCTGGCTGTGCCACTCCCTGTGGTAAAGCATGCCACGCTTGAACAACCCCCGGTGTAAAAAATTTCTCCATGACTCCCTCCACACTTTGTGATAATTTTAATTTGATTGCCCATCATCACTGCATTACCCAGAGGAAATAGTCTTTCCCCCTTAGTCACCATCAAAACATTTTGCAATTTTAAACCCTATCAAGTCTCTTTAAGACATTCCCCATCCCTAGCATCATCTGAGTAAATGTCTTTTCTATCGTAGTTTGCTTAAACACAGTAATCTAACTGTGGCCTAACCTAGGTTTTAAATACCTTCATCATGGCCCCTTTTCTCTGACTGTATGTCCTTACCAAAAAAAATTTTTACTAGCCTTTTTATGGTTTTAATCGACCATGACTCACATTTTCAGGGAATTATGTATTTAAACACCTAGGTCTTTCGCTCATCCACAGCCTTCATGCCTTATGCCCTTTCTTTGTAAAATGTATTGCCTCACACATATCCACATTACTAGGACACTAGCTCTCTCCTCTCTCTCGTAGATCCTCGATTTATTTTTCTACCTGATAATCTGTACACAGATCATTTTCCTCCTGGGCATTTCTACAGGCATGAGATTTTGCCAAAAGACGGTCCTTCTGGACCGAAGCTTTCCTGTGTTAAATGCCATCCAATGCACCAATCAAACACTGCATGACAACCTTGGAGAAATTAAAAAATTTTAATGATGAAAGAACATTATCTTTAAAAGCCAGAAAGTGTCAATCCTTGCAAAAAAGTACATAATCCATACTGTACAATCTTTCAGTGGATGAGGATTACACAATTTATCAGAGGGCCATTTGAGCTAAACTTGAACAATTATCTGACTGCATTTAAACTGAACAGCACTCGTCCACCGCAAGCACATTACTTGACCTCAAGAATTCTGAAGATCTGAAGGGAATTAGGGTCATGTGAGAATTACTGTGATCAATCCCAAGAAAATCCTTCACACAGTACAGGGTTAAACTATACCCCTCAGTCACTTTCAGCCTCCAGGGTTCAAATAATACAGCATTGGTCTCTGGATTTTCTTACTCAGAGCCAATCCCCTTAATCCCTGCCTAAGCACCCATTGCTCAGTCGTGATTTCTCCTTTTCCATCTGTCAGTCTTAAATCAACAATTTGTACATGAGACAGTGTAATACAGACAATAAAGGATTTACGTTTCACTATTTTCAAATCTTCTCCTACAATTAAAAGACTGAACTACTGTTAGGGCCTTCACTCCATAAAAAACTTACTTGCTTTTGACATCCATGGCTTCCTCCAATAACCCATGACTCAGAAGAGTGTTCATGAAGCTTGAATAAGCAGCTGAGCTGAGTACTAGACCCTTTTTTTCAGCTTCCAGGAATACGTTATGGGCTTCTAACAAAAATGAAGAGTTTCCATTAAAATAGAATTATAATGAACCACTCTGCTAATATTTGCAAGCCCTTAAAAACAAATGTCAAAGAAAAGCTAATTTTCAACAGCTTAAAGGAAACTATTTTCTAGCTATTAGTCTCCTTCAGTACTGAAGGTTAAATTTTATGAATTCATTTTTTAAATACCACAACGGAGAACAGAGAAATGCATTTTGTGAAACGATTTTTTTCAATAATATAAAAAAAAATCAGTAGCAACCAGATAGTGCAGTGTGGGTTTTGCACACTGCCTTCTTGCTTCTGGGGCTTTTGGCCCAATGCATCTTAAGAAACAACCCAAGTAACCCCCGCTTGGAAGTACAGTTAAACACAATTTTCCACTTGCAGCACCAAACCTAGTGGAGATTGGTATGTTGTCGACACCATTCAGACTTTTCATTTAAATCTTTGTGAATGGTCCATCACGGGAATTAGGTGCAAATGGCACATTTCCATTTTAGTGTAACCCTAATGGCCATTCTGGTATAAGTAACTCCAATATCTGAAAACCTAGGCGTTGGTGTGATGGGCATAATTTTATAAGACAGCTGAATGGCAGATGTAATTGAACCAAAAATGGGAACAGTGAGGTACGAAGCCTTTCATGCTAGCTAGAAATTCAGTTACCTTATTTGTATGGGAAGAGCGTCAGAAGAAAGAATTGCATTTATATAGTGACTTTCAAGACCTCAGGATGTCCCAATGTGCAACACAACCAATGAATTACTTTTGAAGTGTCACGGTTGTAATTTAGAGAACATGGGAGCCAATCTGAACACACCAAGGTCTCACAAATAACAATCAGATAATCTGTTTTAGTGATGTTGGGGAGGAATAAATGGTGATCAGGATACCGAGAAAACTTTTCCACTCTTCTTTGCATAGCCCCATGGGATGTTTTACACCCACCTGAGAGGACAGATGGGTCCTTGATTTAATATCGCCTCCAAAAGATAATGCACTGACAGTGCAACACTCCCTCAATACTGCATTGGAGCATCAGCTTAGATTATGTGCTCAAGTCCTGGAGTGGGGCTTGAGCCACACCACCTTCAGTTTAGAAAGTCATACCACTGAGCCAAGGTTAACACTTAGAGTCAAAGTAACAGTTGGACTAAGGCAGCAAAAAAATGTCAGAAGCCTTTTCATGGCATAGTGTCAAACCAGTTTACACAATGTGACTTGCTGCAGGATGTTCTATGAAAGTAAACATAAGCTAATGGTCAGAAAAGTCCAGTGAGAAGGCATACATAGTTTAGAAATTAGGATTGGAGGTGAGGATATGGACACTCCAGATCTGATAATCGATAAATAGACCAGAACTGAAAGGAACAGCCTCCAAGGCACAATATAATTTTGCAGTGGCATCACATTTCATACAACATATTGTACAGACCAAAAATATCACTTTTAATCCTCTGAATGGGAGTAACAGAAAAGACAGATTTCAAAAAAATTTTCTTCATAAAAATTTATTAACTCAGATTCCCAGGGAATCTTCAGGTAGGGAAAAGAGATCGTCAAATATGAGAAACTTGACAGTATTTCTGCAATTGCAAACAAACCAGTGGTACACCAGATCGCTGGATTCATGAAGAATTGGCAGTATACGAGATCACTCTATTGATGAGGAACTCAAGGACATAGTAGATTTCTCCATTCAATCTCTATTCTCCTCCACAGTAACAATTAGTAGCATAGAATCAGAGAATTTTACAGCACAGGAAGCAGCCATTTGGCCCGACATGTCTGTGTCTGCTTTTTGAAAGAGCTGTCCAATTTAGTTCCATACCTCAACTTTTTCTCCATAACCCTGCAAATTAGTTCTCTTCAAATACATTTCTGATTGCCGTTTGAACGTTCCTATGAAATGTGATTCCACCACCCTTTCAAAAACTATGTTCCAGACCTGAACACCCCTTAACATGGAGTTTGCGAATAATTACTTAATTGGACCCCATTTAAATACTGAAAGCAGATTGGATAAAAAAGATATAAACTGTCAGCAATGTCATAAGAGCACATTCAAGTCAGGAGGGACTGAGTCAAGAGTTTGTTTTCTAAAATATTGTATGCAGCTGCACAATGGAGTAATGAAAGTAAAGGGTCAAACTGACAGCAGTGTGCATCAGGACACGCTACATTTTGCGTTTACTGCAATTCTCTTCTCTTCTGAAGGTAGTCAGATGCTGGGGTAGTCCATCCTCATCATAGGTAATCCCTCGTGTTGAGGACACTTCTTCCTTGCAGATGGCTGGTTTGAAGTGAAATGCTGGTGCGGCTGTGGGTTCACAGATGGCTTATGAGCCCCATCTTAGCCTTGCAGGCTCTCCCACAGTGAGGACATCAGCTGTTGGCTGCCCTGGCCTATATGGTTCAATACCATACAAGACATGATCTTTATTAATTTAGTCAACTTTTAAGATTAGTAAAAATGATTCAAGAAGGCTGCAAATAGGTAGGAATATGTTAATAGTTGGGGTTTAACTTCTGAGCTTTGTCTCTAGGTATGAACAAAGTTCAAATTTCTAATTTGGAGATCAAAAAAATTTACTGTTTTTTAAAAGTTGTCACAAATTGTACCTTGAATATTGTTCTTCTTGCAAAGTATGAGCAGTCTGCGCTGATAGTCACTGGCAGAATCAACAGGCAAATTGGCAGCTCTTGCTCGTGTAGCTTGACTGAGAGCAGCAGATGAAGTGGATGCTGCAGCGTCCTCATACCATGTCTGAGAAACAATTAAAAATAATTAGAATGTCAGATTTGTGCAAAATAAAGAGGAACAATAACAAACTTATAAAAGAAGCAAAATGAATGTTAGCCTTCATTTCTTTCTTCTATAGGTTTGGCATCTTAAGACATTTTGCTCTCTTGCTTTGAGTTTAAGAGTACACACCCTGCTAACTGACAGGTGGCATGGATGACTCCCCAATGCTGCTCAGACACTGGCTGGTCTGAGCGAGGACTGTCAGAATGACATTCATTACAGCTTCTCCTCCCTCTGGGAAAAATACCTGGACTCCATTTGGCATCTCATCACAGTGAATGGTTCAGCAAAGAGTATGGATGAACCCATGTCATACCACTCCACAGCATCACTTAAATCAACAGTTATCTTCCAATCTACCCGGCAATGTTGAAAATTGCCCAGGTATGTCCTGTACACAAAAAGCAGGACAAGTCTAACCCGGCCAATTACCGTCCCATCAGTCTACTCTCAATCATCAATAAAATGATGGAAGGTGTCGTCGACAGTGCTATCAAGTGGCACTTGGTTAGCAATAACCTGCTCACTGGCACTCAGTTTGGGTTCCGCCAGGGTCACTCAGTTCCAGACCCCATTACAGCCTTGGTTCAAACATGTACAAGAGAGCTGAACTCAAGAAGTGAGGTGAGAGTGACTGCCCTCGACATCAAAGCAGCATTTGACTGAGTATGGCATCAAGGAGCCCTAGCAAAACTGGAGTCAATGAGAATCAAGGAAAAGCTCTCCACTGGTTGGACTCTTGCCTAGCGCAAAGGAAGATGGTTGTGGTTAATGGAGGTCAATCATCTTAGCTACAGGACATCATTGCTAGAGTTCCTCAGGGCAGTGTCCTAGGCCCAACCATCTTCAGTTGCTTCATCAATGACCTTCTTTCAATCATAAGGTCAGAAGTGGGGATGTTCGCTGATGATTGCACAATGTTCAGCACCATTCGCGACTCATCAGATACTGAAGCAGTCTGTGCAGAAATGCAGCAAGATTGGGACAATATCCGGGCTTGGGCTGATAAGTGACCAGCAACATTCGTGCCACACAAGTGCCAGGCAATGACCATCTCTAACAAGAGAGAATCTAACCATCTGCCCTTGACATTCCATGGCATTACGATCGCTGAATCCCCCACTATCATCCTGGGGGTTACCATTGACCAGAAACTGAACTGGAGTAGCCATATAAATACTGTGGCTACAAGAGCAGGTCAGAGGCTAGGAATCCTGCAGCAAGTTACCCACCTCCTGACTCCCCAAAGCCTGCCCACCATCTACAAGGCACAAGTCAGGAGTGTGATGGAATACTCTCCACTTGCCTGGGGGGGGTGCAGCTCCAACAACGTTCAAGCTTGACACCATCCAGGACAAAGCAGTCTGCTTGATTGGCACTCCATCCAGAAACATTCACTCCCTTTACCACTGACACACAGTGGCAGTAGTGTGCACCATCTATAAGATGCATTGCAGCAACGCACCAAGGTTCCTTAGACAGCACCTTCCGAACCCATGACCTCTACCACCTAGAAGGACAAGGGCAGCAGATGCATGGGAACACCACCACTTGCAAGCTCCCCTCCAAGTCACACTCCATCCTGACTTGGAACTATATCGCCATTCCTTCACTGTCGCTGGGTCAAAATCCTGGAACTCTCTTCCTAACAGCACTGTAGGTGTACCTATCCCACATGGACTGCGTGATTCAAGACGGCAGCTCACCACCACCTTCTCAAGGGCAATTAGGGATGGGCAGTAAATGCTGTCCTAGCCAGTGATGCCCACATCCCAGGAACGAATAAACAAAAATCCTTAGCACAACAGCTGCCAGGAGTCAGATAAGATCATATTAGTAGTTTCCTCTTCCCTGCACCATTCACCAGCGCAAAGCTCAATATTTGTCAAACTCACTAGTCAAATGCGTTGATTGCTTCTAACTTTACAAGATTAGCTCATCCTGCAAGTTGCAATTCAGTTTGTCTTCAGTCAGTTTTACCACCTGCAGACCCATCCTATTACTGTCAGCAGATACAATTTGAACCCAACACAAAAATTGACTATCCGCAAGATTAGGAAACCTACAATAATAAAATGTACTATAGATTACTTTATGTAGCTGCCTTACAGAAAAACATTTGTAAACTGGTTCTCAACACGCCACCTTTATATCAACAACAGCTTATACACACACACGATACAGGAATGTAATCAGATAAAAATTGACACCGAGCCACATAAGGTATTGGGGCAGATGACCACAAACTTGGCCAAAGAGGTAGGCTTTAAGGAGCATATTAAAGGAGGAAAGAGGTGGAGTGGTGCAGAAGTGGAGAGGTTTAAGCAGGGAATTTCAGAGCTGAGGTCCTTGGCAGCTGAAGGCATGGCGATGAAAGCTTCAGTGAAGGAAGTGGGGGAAGTCGTTTGGACCTGCATTATTCAAAGTTATGCAACCATTTCAGTACCATATACTAACAAGATAAGGCTGTGATTTTATATGGAAGTTTCATTCAGTTGCAAGTCCTTGCTTGCCAACAGTCAACTATGGTCAGCCAATGGTGGAGCAATTAAAATCAGGGGTACTCAAGATACCAGAATTACAGAACTACAGATATCTCAGAGGGTTGTGGGGCTGGAGTAGTATACAGAAATAGGGAGGGGTGAAGCCATGATTTGAAAACAAGGTTGGGAATTTTAAAATCGAGGCATTGCTTATTCAGGAGTCAATTTAAGTCAAAGAACACAGGGGTGTTAAGTGAACGGGACTTAATATGAGTTAGGATACGGGTAGTGGAGTTTCGGAAGGCCTCGTTTATGAGAGGCAGAGAGGTTTACGGAGGGAATTCCAGAGCTAAGTGCCTAGACAGCTGAAGGCACAGCCACCAACTCCTGGGTGAAGCAATTGGGGGATGTCACTCAGATCTATAGCATTTGCAAAGTTATGTAATTATTCCAATACCTTACACTTAAGCAGATAAGGTTGTGATTTGTATGAAGGTTTCATTCAGTTGGTTGCCAACAGTCAGCTTTCAGCACTTTCCACATTGGTGTGTGAAGAAATTTAAGCTGCAAGTGTAACATTAATGTTATGTTGGCTTCGTAATTGGTTGGGATTTAAGAGACAAGAGAATGAGGATAAAGGATATCTTCTCTGGTTGGTAGGATGTAACAAGTGGTGTTCACCAGGGATCTGTACTGGGACATCGGCTTTTTCCCATATACTAATGACGAAGGAACAGAACTTTATATTCAAGTTGATAGATGACACTAAAAGTTAGGAAGCAGAATAAGTTGTGTGGATGGAAGGAGGAAATTGCAAAAGGGACAAACAGACTAAGTGAGCAAAACTATGGCAGATGAAGAAAATGTCAGGCAATGTGAGGTTATCCACTTTTGATCTGAGACACAAATCAGAATATTCCCTTAATAGGGCCTATGGAGGAGGAAAGAAATTTAGGTGTCTATGGTCACAAATAAAAAAAAGCTAGTGCACAGGTGCAAAAAGTAGTTGGAAAGATTGCTGCCATGTTAGCTTTTACCTCAAGGGGGTTGGAATTCCAAAGTGAGGAAGTGATGCTTCAGTTGTAGACAGCCATTGTTAGACCCCAAAAAGGCTCTGGTTGCTGAGTCAATTAAAATTTTTATGACTGAGCTTGATAAGACTTTTCTTAGGCAAGGGTATCTGGGGCATGGAACAAAGGCAAGTAAATGAAGTACAGATCAGCCATGAGCTAATTAAATAGCGAAAGAGGCTAGAGTGGCTGAATGGTCTACTCCTGTTCCTACGTAAATTTGTGAAATAACTGGTGCCTTAACTAGAAATTCTATAGCAACTATATATTTTGATTAAGCTTTCAATAAGATTTAAGAAATGCAAACTAAATCACTGTTGGTTAAAAAAAAATTAGTACCTCAGGAACTTCAAATGGTATCTCCTGACCATTGGTCTTGAGTATTTCAGCAAGCAATCGGAGTGTTCGCTCTCGGGGAATCACATTTTCCTCTTGCATTTTGGTCCATGTTGCATCAGCTTTTCGCCAGTCATTATTTTCCTCTGTTTAAATTAAGAAGTTAACTTAGGAAGCAAGAAAGATGAATAGGAAATAATTTCAGGGTCTCTGTTGGGTAATTGAGAAGAGAAGAAAAAAAACAAAGGAAAAGTATTCTAATTAGGTGCATTCCCAAGTGTTTTGAAAGGGGAAATTCTTTTTCTCTGCCTTTAAATTCAGAATGTGGAGTCAGCAAGCCTAGGAATTAATCATGTGTGATAGCCAAATTTACTTGCATATAATGTTTTACTTTAATATAAAAATTAATACCAAAAATACTGCCAATGTTTTTAAACCAAACAGATTATTTAAAACAAAACTCCAATTGTGTTCCTGGGTCAATCATTAATGGATCATGTGTAAGCAGGACGCGTTGGCCATTGAAAATTATTTATTTAAAGGTGCCAGCAAGTGGATTACATTGCTCAAAACATCATCAACTGGTTACTGTACATTCAGCAACACATGCTCTGTTTCCAGCACTTTAGACATTTAACTCTAATTTTCAACAGAGAGTTGGTGAGAATTGTTTTTTTTAATTCTCATTCTCCCACCTTTTGGTATTTCATCCCCATTCCCAACATAACACTCATCTCAAAATGTTATGCTCAGTGGGGTTGTACTAATTAAAACACATACGAGACTCATGACAAAAATAATTACGCTTGGAATTCAGGGGAATGCAGTCATACGAATGGAGATGGTTGGCAGGCAGAAAGCAAAGGACGTGGGCAAGAAGTATCTTGGACTAGAAAGGTGTGAGGAGTGGTGTTCCACATAGGGCTTCTGTATTTCGTACTCATAAATAATCTGGACTGGGGAATTGTAGGAACAATATGGAAATCTGATGTCACCAAACTTTGGGAGAAAGGGGTAGGGCAATCGTGATTAGGACTGTGAAAGTTGTAGGAGGTAGTCAGAAAAACCAGCAAGATGGTAGCGGAAGTCCAATGTAGAGAAATATGAAGTGATACTTTATTTTCCTATTCTTAGCTCCAAAATTTAAGTTAAATAATAAGATTTTGAATGGAGAAGACCTTGGAGTACAGACATACAGGTCATAAAGGTGGCACAGGTAGGTATAGCCTTGGTTTTGTAGCTAGAGATATAGAATACAAAAGCAAAGAGGTAATGTTGAACTTGCACAAGACATCAGTTAGGTCACAGGAAGGATATTAAAGCAGTGGTACAGGTGCAATATAGAGTCACTAAAATGTTACCAGAGATGAGGAGTTACAGTTGTGAAGAGAGACTTGAAAAGTTTGGACTTTTCTCACTAGAGTTAAGAAGGTAAAGGGGTGATATGGTCGAGGTTTTCAAGATTATGCAGGGTCATAAGTCATACTATTTTCATTGGTCAGCAAGGGACAGTAACAGAATTTAATGCTATCATAAAAATTGTAGTGGAAGCTAGAATGTGGATTTTTTTGGTCACAAATCATCACTAAGTAGAATCTGCAATTTTTTTTTAAAAAAAGGATTATTAAAGGGTATAGGGATCAAGCAAGAGAGTGGGATTAGACTAGCTCAAGTCAAGAAAAACATTGGGACAGACTTGATGAACCAAACGACTTGAATCTATGCTGTAAAATGCTATGATTCTATGAAAGTTAAGAACTCTTAAAATAAAAAAAGTAAACAGGAACAAACAAAAATATCTTCCATTATAATTTTTAGGATACTGAACCAACACAATAAATTTCCCAGCAAAGGCAAGGTTTTTCTTTTGTTACCCAGTGGCACCAAGGTATACTTCTATGGTAAAAGTACATTGAAGGTTAAATGCAACAAATACAGACTACACCCCCACACTCTGCACCATCTGTCAGCCTTCTTGTGACATTTCAGTCTCCATACCACCTAACCTTTGTAGCCTCCTGGAAAACAAATTAAAGGCAGCTTTGTGTTGTTGGCTCATGTCCATATGGATACAGAATGACCCTGTAGAAATCAGTTTTCTCTTTGGTCTTTTAACATCCAGAGAAATGGGACACTCCTACAGTCAAGTCTGGGCTTATGTAACCTCAATTCTCTTTACAATGTGTCTTGACAGTTAAATATTTTCTGAAATATTACTGACACATGAAAAAAAACTTTTAGAATTCGTTCAGAATCCACAAATCAAACTCATTAAAAATGGAGTACCCTGTGCCATGCATATATTTTACTGGGCTCATTTAGCATAGAAAAACACTAAATGAAAAATTATACTCAGCCAATATACGTTGATATTACAAAAAGACTACTGGCATCCCTTGTATTATATCCCACCAAGTATCCACTCCCACCCTCGCCCCATGCTCTTCCCCATTCCATCTCCTCCCCGCTCTGTGACATGCTAGTGTCACAATTCCATTGGTGCAGCCACCTCATCTATGCTCCAGGCCTGCTCTTGCACCTCTGGTGACCTTCAATCTTTTTCACCCTCCCACAGGCCTCTAACTTCCTCCAGCCATACTCCCATTCCCCCCTCCCACAAACTTGCTCTACTTTTCCCCCCTCACTCATCCCAGTAGCTTCTCATCCCCTCTAACCCTGATCTACCTTTCCCCAAACCCCAACTCCTAGTCTCATCTCCATCAGCGCAATCATACCTTTGTCGAGGCACAATTATCCTTCACCTTTTAAGCCTGCCTAACTTGAATACTGCACTTAATCTTGATTCTCCATGTGCAACATTATGGGAGACTGACTGGTAATTTATTTAAAAACTGTTTTCCATTACAAATTCCTATGCCGACATTTGTAATGGAAACTGCTTATGTCACCTTGGGCTGAATATTGTAAGTCCCCTGACGTCGGGGGTTATGGCGAGGGCCCGATAAATACTTCCGGGAGAGGCCCGCTTTGGGCCTCGACGCTGGGAAGGCCCCACCCCATTTTACTGGCGAGGCAAGGCCTTAGGGCAGCCCCCCTGCTCGATGACAGAGCATTTATTTAAATATTTAAATAAATGCAAATCAATGAACAAACACTTACCATGTCCCAACGGCTGTCCCACACCGTTATTCCGGCCAGTTGCCGGAAGTCCCGCGCTTTCGGATCTCTGTTCGGAGATCCAAGGTGTGACACTGGTGGGGGGAAGTGGGGAGGAGTGAATATTACAAGGCGTGGTGGGGGTGAGAGAGAGCGCGAGTAAAACTCTTACTATTGGCTGAGGGGCTGGTGAGAAGGTGTTCAGGGTCAAAGGGAACGAAGTTCAGAGGAAGTTCGGCATCAGAATAAAAGTTTGTTTTGGAGGAATAGGGCAATTTATATATTGAGTACTCATTTGGGGGGGGGGGGGGGGGGGCGGGGTGGTGGGAGAGGTGATTCAAAGTGATACTGCAATTTTATTTGAAGTTTTCGCACACTGGGACCTTTAAAAATTTACATGACCTGTCAGGGCTTGAAGCCCTTTAAAAATGGCACCAGGCACTGTCGCGGGGGATGAAGTGCCCGCACCTTCTACATCTTCAGAAGCGGGCAGTCCATCCCCTCCATGCTAATGAGCCGCCACGCAACATATCGGGCAACTCCAGGGCGCACGTCTCGCACGCAAGCCGTGCACTTTTTGAAGCTCGCCACCAAAAATTCAGCCCCTTGTTTAATTTTAAAACTGGTCAGGCTGTAATTGGACTCTCTCACCAGCGGTGTGCTAACAAACCTCAGTTTTGCACCTCCCAGCTGCTAAGTTTGTACTGCACAGAAATTGCTCCCACCAACTGCAAATTGCAGTACAATTTGTTAAATAA
Organism: Heterodontus francisci; assembly: GCF_036365525.1. Classification (NCBI taxonomy): domain Eukaryota; kingdom Metazoa; phylum Chordata; class Chondrichthyes; order Heterodontiformes; family Heterodontidae; genus Heterodontus; species Heterodontus francisci. The sequence goes on along the minus strand of NC_090383.1, from coordinate 95,846,903 downwards.
TAAATATGAAACCATTTTCTTTCCTAAAATGAGGACCAAATGTCTGATATTGAGAAGTGAATTCTGGCTTGCTAGTCTTTCTTCAAGTGAATATCAATAGATTGTCCAACTATGGAAGAGGGGAAGGGAATGGCACAGAAATCAGAGCTGAATTTTATCCTGTATACACCCAGATTCACAATTCTACTTTCCACCAGTCACTGTATAGTGACCATGAGTGGGGATTCTAGCTGATTTTTCATGACTATAGTTCACTCAGCTGTAGTGCCCTCATCTGAGCCAGTTAACACAAGAGACCAAATTGTATATTTGTCAGTATGACACCGAAAGGTAGTCATTGCAATGTCCATTACAATTATCTAACCCTTTTTACTCACATCCCAATTGTAAAATCTGGTGTAACAGTCAACATTTGATACTTTTTTTCAACAACTTACATTTATATAGCACCTTCAACATAGTAAAACATCGCAAGGCATTTCACAGGAGCATCATCAAACAAAATTTGATGCCGATCCACATCAGGAGATATTTGGGTAGATGACCAGAAGCTTGATCAAAGAGGTTTTAAGGAGTATATTACAGTAGGAAAGAGAGGTGGCAAGGTGGAGGTTTAGGGAGGGATTTCCAGAGCTCAGGGCCTTGGGAGCTGAAGCATGGCCACCAATGGTGGAGTAATTAACATCGGAAGTGTGTTCTCTAAATATACATAAGGTAATTTGTAAAAACTGTTACGATCTGTATATGAAGTGTATATGAGTATGTATATGAACTTGCGACTAGCTTACTGATTGCTGACACTGTAGCCTGGAAGGAAACAAATTACATACAAATGAAACAGCAGAAAGTTTTTACTCACAGACTGAGAATACTAACACAAAATTACACACCATATTACACTTTGAATAGAAAAACAGAGATCAGCTTCAGAAACTGTTTGCAGGGAATTCATTCTCATCAGTCTCCCAACAGAAAACACACAGCATGTGGACTATGGTAGCCTAACAGTAACTGCATTGCTCATAGGTTGTGTGCAAGCTACATATACCACTTAGCACCATAAACTGACCCACTGGAAGAGCCAGTATAAGAAGAATGATCTTTAAAGAATAAACAAAATCGATGAGATCAGTTTCAGGTTATACGAAAATGTAACTTTTTAAAAACAAATTAAAACATCCTGACTTTGGAATCTACTAGACTGGTGACTACTAGGTTAGTGAAAGATCAGTAACAATAATCTGCCAATTCTCTTCTCTTGCCCCACCCACTTCACCCAAGAGGGAAAGAAAGAAATCATTAGATTTATAATGGGTTGTCAAAAAATACATTATAATTACACATTTTTTTGCTCTGATGCTGGAGAGCTTTAATGCTGTAGTCAGTCTTATCGACTCCAAGGAATTAGGTTAATTGTGATCAGAAGTGATGCTATGTAGTGCTTGAAGATTATTTAAAAAATACTGCACTATATTTCATGCACAATATTATATGTATATATAAAAAAATATCTATTGGTCATCAACATTAATGACAGATTAAAAGAAGTTCACTCACTGAAAAGCCTCAGAAGATAATAGTATATCTGATCCCTGTCACATTCAAATAGCTTCTGGGTCATTTCCACCATGTTCTCAAGAGCTTCAACCTGAAGCAAATTAGGAAAATATTTCAGAATGATAGAAAAAGTTCACAATGGACACATTTTGTTAATATTGAAAGGTTTTCAAAACAGTCTAATTAGAAAGGGTCTTATAAGAAAGGGATTACACAGCCTTGTTTTACTATTTAGAAGATTCACCTGGATTAGAAATATGTTTACAGATGGCCCCATTCTCCTCTTCTCCCCGCTCCACCAAGTTTCTCATAATAATCTTGTTTTACTAACTGAGGAAACCACACAACCGACTTACCTGATTTGTGGCTGTGCACTTATCTGCAAACCATTGAAGCCTCCCTGGGCGGGCTCTCAAGCCAGGAGTCTGTAGGAAAGAGAATTTATTTAAAAGAAAAAAGGATAGGCTAATAAAAGGCAATTGGTCAAAATCAATACATTTCTTAGGATGATTGTGTTTTAGCACCTGTATGAGATGATCACATTTTGATACACAGAATTACTGAATGAAATTTATGATATTAGCAATTGTGGTAAAACAATTAGTTAAATTAGTCCACAATGCAATTCTACCTTTTAAAAAAATGAATCTACAATAATCACAACTGGTCTGTTGTGGCACAAATAACATTAATAATCACATGTTTTTATGCCTGTTCTGCAAGCCATTTGTGACCTATTGTATTTACATTCAATTCACATTATACAATCATGTTATCTCAGGTTATTATTGGAATAGTTTAATATGGACTTTATATGAATTTGCTTCTACTGTGCAGTTTATATTTAACAAGGTTCATAAAAATGCTTTTTCAAATTAATTTAAATGTTACATTTACAATTAGATTAATGTGCCAAGTTTCCAAAAATTCTTTAAACTTATAAGGATTTAAATAAACGTACACTAATTATTCCATTGTTCTAAATCAAACCAATTTGGTCATACTCCATAAATTCTCAACAAGTTCATACTTCCAACATAGAGTTTGATGGAGCAGATAAATTTTCATGTTTCTTTACCATTTCAAGTAGGTTTATATAAAAACTATTGTACAGAATTAAGTATTACACCACTGAATGCTGAAAATTAAACAAAGGAGTTTGATTGAAGGTACAGAACAAATAGTACATTTGATTACAACTTTCAATATCTTCACTTATCCAAATGACACGGATCGCAACAATACACAAATCCACTACATGCAATGTATTAAATCTCTTGTGTTTAGACTTGATTGATGGGTCTGTCATTTAAAGGACAACTACGCAATAAATGCAGATACCCTTCAGCTTTATCTGATATTGAGAACAGTTTTCACTTACAATAAGTCTCAATCCTCAAAAGAACATCTAGGTCAGCTTAACTAAATCTCCTAACCTCAGTGGATGTTCTACATTTACAGCTTATTGCTCAAAAACTAAGTAGTGCTTTAACAGCCAAGGTTTCTTATAAACTGCAGAACAGTGGCGATGACATAAAACATCCATTTCACAGAATTTTGTAGTTTAAATTATACTACTTCTGACATCGTACATTAGTTTTGCTACACGAGTGGAACAACATATCCTCAATTGATTAGGGCACTTCCCGTTCATACCATTACATCCTCTTCATTTAGTCATGTCCTTCTATTCCAAAGTCCATTATGGATTCAAAACTAAACAATCAAAAAGCTTATTGAGAAAAATTACTACAATCCAGCCTACATTAACACTAAATTGGAATATTTTACCCAAAGATATCCTGCACCCTTTTTTAAAAATCTGCCAAAGTTGAAGTGCAACTCTTTGCAGAAGCTTAACATGATTGCAAAACTACACAGCAAATCCCCAAACATTTTCATTCTTGTATGGCAGATTAAATATATTCAAAGCCACACAAGTACTTTAAACTCAAAAGCAAATGATGCATACTCCTAAATTGTATCTACACCAACATATCAAATGCAATTTTACTGTACATCTGTTGACACATTTTTATTTGTGCTGTGAAAGCCCTTTTTGTGTATGTAAAAGTAGAACTGAGCTCATGCTTGTCAGATTAGGGTTTTAGCTTCAGTCTATTACTGATTGATTTTTGTTGCAGAACTGTTACATCCCAAATTAACATGTTCTTATTGCTCCATGCTGCCTGCAAATTTAAGGAAACAGTACATCATTACCATCCAATGACCTTCCACCCCTAAAATAAAGATTTGACAAAGAGGACGGCACAGTGGTTAGCACTGCAGCCTCACAGCTCCAGGGACCCGGGTTCGGTTCTGGGGACTGTCTGTGTGGGGTTTGCAAGTTCTCCCTGCTACTGTGTGGGTTTCCGCCGGGTGCTCCGGTTTCCTCCCACAGCCAAAGACTTGCAGGTTGATAGGTAAATTGGCCATTGTAAATTGCCCCTAGTGTAGGTAGGTGGTAGGAGAATGGTGGGAATATGGGATTAATGTAGGATTAGTATAAATGGGTGGTTGCTGATCGGCACAGACTCAGTGGGCCGAAGGGCCTGTTTCAGTGCTGTATCTCTCTATGACTCTATGAATGGAAGCACAGGGACACAATTGCACTGGTACCTACTCAACAACAGCTTCATCACTGGTCTTGGATGCTAATTTGCTTTAGCAAACATAAGTATCCAGTAACAGAGTTTACTATAGTTACTTTCTAGTATCGAGTGGTCAAGTCAGCAATTCTAGGAGCCATCATCTAATATTCCAGCACAGATATCAGTGATCAGACGCGTCAGACTCCACTGTATCTTTTTTGTTTTCTTTTAGTATTAAAGCCCACTTCCTATGGCAGGACATTGGGATAATGAGCCAGCAACTAACTGGGTGACCAGTGTCTTACTTTAAGCCTACTCTTCTACTTGCCTTACCTTTCATATTCATTTTCTTCACTCTTACTCAGATTAATTTCCAGTTCTTTTGATTTATTCTTACCCTTTCCTTAATTTTCAATCTCTTTCCCACTTTGATGCACCGTTTCCACTTTTTTTAAACCTTCCACAGTCTATTGTTGGAAGCGACACCTCCTCGCATTATAGCCTTCAATAGTCTTACAAAAGAGGGTAAAGGGAGGGTAAAGAGAACTAGTCTTAAATATCATACTCAGTTTATTTCTTTCAGTAGTTTTCAATTGGCGCCTCCTGCTATGAGCATCAATTCTATCTCGTGATGCCACACGGAAACATTTGATTCATTTCACCCTATGAAAGCACTCATTCTTCACCACTATAATTTGTACGATCTACTCTTTTGTTATTTTCTTCCCTGCTTGGTTTATGTCATCAACAATGTCCCAGTAAAACCAATGGTGGATGGTCAGCTCAAGTTGAAGGCAGCTTTGCTAGGTATGCACGTTTTCAAGCATATATCTGTTGTTTCACGTGGAAAATGTTGCATATAGCTGGATGGAATACACTGAACTGAAATTGACTACTTTGACACAATTTGATCTCCTGTTTTAATGCTTTAAAAGGCTATGCTTGCCCCTCAAATCACCTGTTTTAAAACATTATTTGTGTTGCATATATAGTACAATTCTTTTTTTAAAAAGAGGGTAATTTGCTAGGCCTCATGGCACTAGCAAGGATAAAGATGGTCACCAAAGGGACTGTGTCACGGACTTGTATTATGTTTCTCCTCGGATTAAAACAGTGTGCCTTTAAGACAGGGAGAAAAGTTTTGGATTTTCTGGGGCACAGTGTGCCATAGCTGTATTTTTGTAACTGGGCAACAGCAGGAGAGAGAGGTCGCATGGTACAATGTTTTGATTTGACTGTGTGAAACTGCAAAAATGGGTCTGAATCAGACTTACCAGCGATGCATACTGAAGAGAAAGGAGCTGTCTATTCTCTCTCAGTAGAAATTCTACAAGGAGCTACAGGCCAAATTAATTGCCTAAAGAGGAAATAACCCTTTAAAGAGATCATTTGTATTGCTGAAGGAACTGTTGATGCCTGCTGCAGCCGAAGAGTTTGAATGCCTATCAAAATGAGACTGCTTCATCAAATCCAAGTGAAGACTTTGTGTAGCATTGATTATTTCCACATTAGAATATCCATCAGGAATGTAACCCACAAAGACTTATTTATTTATTCTTAAGAAACAGCTAATTTTAAAACCACCACTTTTAAAAACCAGTTAACTACTGTTATTTTTGAGTGTGTGTGTGTGTGTGAATTTCTTAAAATAAGAAATTATAAGGTCTTTAGACATAGGTTTATCTTAATAGTGTTTAAGATTTAGTTTTACTAAATAGCTAATTTGTTATTGTAGATAAAGTCTGTTTTATTCCGGGAAACCTTTAAGAATTTGCTGCAACTGTGGAGTGAAGGGACTGAATTGACAGTGCATTGCTCCCGCCGTGCTCATAACAACTGTTGCAATGATAATGGAGTCCTTGACTAATCATCACAGTCTACAACAGACCTGGACGTGAAGTGAGGAAACCCCCAGTGCCGGAGAGCTTTGGGAACCGCAGGTCCCAAATGACCTGTTCCTTTTAATTATGCACCAGTTATCATATGTCATGTCTTGAATTACTCATACCATATCCCAAAATATAATTTTTTCAAAGAAATGTACCTAATTTGCATTTGAATTAATCAATACTAACTGCTTTCACCATCTCCTTAAGGAGTCTGTTCCAAGGATACATATTACCTAAATTATTGGCCAGGTAATACTATTCTCATGGTGCTGCAGAGCAGGATATAAGGATTTTAAAGGAGAAAATCTTTTTTAAAAATTTTAAGAATAAGGAACAAAAATATTTCCGAAATATTTTTTTGTAGCCTTGATTCACACAGTAATACCTCCCTCCAATAAACTACCTACTCACGCCAGTTTTTGTCCCTCACCAGTAGCAACTGTAGCTCATTTCCTGATGAGTACACAGCTGAAATATCGTAACAGGATCTTACCTCTTCACAGATTCTAACTGGCCCGATGTGTATTTCCAGCAATTTCTGTCTTTTACAGCTCATTTTCTCCTTATTTTAACTCAATTATTTTTCTAAATGAACATTTTATAGCAACATACATAAAGTATGTAATAACATCATAACCTTCCAGAACAAGGAACTTGATTCTCAATAGGATTTCCAGATAAGTTTGAACAACAGAATAAATGTTCCACTCTTGTAATAAAATCAATGCAGCAAATTACTTAGAGGAAAAAACATCTTAAAATGGTGGCGTACCAAGATTAACCACTCAGATTAGTTAAAATAAAAGATCAGCAAAAGCTACAGTACCAATCTCCTCAGCACAAACTGGCTTGAGGTTAAGGTGATGATAGGGCCATCTGGCTTTTTCATGACTGGCCATCTTGCTGTCTGCCTTTACTCAGTAAAATGCACCCTCTCTATTCCTGCAGACTTTTAAATCATACAAATAGTTAGCTGGTAAAGCACAAAAATGCCATCGGTGGAAGCTATAAATTAGTGCATTATACTAGTAGATATGGAATAGTCTGAAGGGTCCTGCAATGCTGTAACTCAGCGAATTGGTGCCAGTAATGGAAAAATACTTCAGCCAATAAACTGTAATGTATTACACTCGCAAGTCACTGCCTCAAATTTTTCCCATCACCAGTCACAGCCCCATGAGTGCTAGAACTTTGCTTCCATGTTTTATAGCTTAATACGTTCTCTGTAACCACAATCAAGATCTGGGAAGTCAAAATCCATAATCATTGGCCGAAGGACGATCAAACTGGGGTATATAAAAATATTAAGGGACTCAACTGACTGGACACAGAGAAACTATTTCCTCTGGTGCGGGAATCCAGTCCAAGGGGGCACAATCTTAAAATTACTGTCATTTAGGAGTGAAAATGGAAGCACTTTCTGTTTTACATAAATCGAGAACTCTCCTCCAAAAGGCTGTGGATGCTGGGTCAATCGAAATTTTTAAGACTGAGATCAGGAAAGTTTTGTTTAATAAGACTATCAAGGGATATGAAACAAAGATGGGTAAATTGAGTTGAGGTACAAATCAGGCATGATCTAACTGAACGGCGGAACAGGTTTGAGGGCCTTAATGGTCTACTCCTGTCCCCATGTTTTCATAAAAAGTCCTGTAACAAGATAACAATGTACTATAAAAATAAAGACAATGCCTTCCATATTCCATTTATATGCACTACGACAAGAAATAGAGACAATTCTTTTTAAAAGAAATAAGGCTCCAACAGTGTACCAAGGTCTTATTAGACCAAACTACCTACTGATGCCAGCACACTATAGAAACAAACGTAAAAGCTGGACAAGCAGACTGTTTTACTCCAACTTATCCCTTTATATTGCTAGGAAAGATTTTAATCAAGGCCAGATAGAGTATGCGAAATTTAGTTGAGTGATCAGTCACCTTTGGCTGATCATAAGCTGCTTAAGGAATTACAGGAAGGAAAAGTTGAATTTAATATGATGCTGCAGCAGACTGACTGATTATTTGCTCCCAGACCTGTGCTACAGCAAATCTGACCAGATTCACCCTCTGTCTGCAGCAAATTAAATTCCACTGCTTTTAAGCACAACAAAAGAATTGATCAGTAAAGGGGATTAAGAACTTTATACACCTAGGACTGGCAGTTTAATTTAATTGTTCCACAATCGCAGGTTTAATATGCAAACATAATATTTGGCATAAAAGGAACAACTCAATCAAGCGGAGCTGGAAAAATATTTAAATTTGAATAACATCTAAAAGAAAAATGGCTATAATTCTTATTGCAGCACCATGCAGACATCAAAAAACTAAATTCTATACTTATCACCACTAATAAGGTTAACATTATTCAATTTGTAGACTAAATTGCATCAGTCAGAATTAGACTAATACTCATTTTAGGTTCAGAATATTAATTGACGCTCATTGTTCAAACTAAAATGGCTCTGTGAACAGCATAATAGGATGAAGTCTCACCTCGATAATTTTTCTGGCCTCTTTGTATTTCCCACTCTGAAGAAAAGCGAAAAAAAGGTCATACAGCATTGTCATTTCACCTCGCTCCTGGTTTACAAAATCCATAGCTGCAAGCACAAGGGAAAATTTTAAAACATGCATTGCAACAATAGTTAAAGCTAAAGTTAAATCTTTATCTCTTTTCATCCCAAGAATGTCAGCGAAATGATTTTATGTATGCTATAATTCATAAGGTTCTATATATCTTTTGTTTATGAGAGTGGCATAAAAGGAGAGCAAAAGTTAACTCAACACAGCTTTTATATAGTTATGATGCAGATTTTTGGATTGGGGAAGTGGGAGGGTCCTTTTAAGAAACAAAATTACAGGAATGGGAAAATGCCCTTTGTCCTAACAAGCCTACACCTTTTTGATCCCACATCCTCACTTTCTCTGCAGGATCATGTTTAATTGCCTCTTGATCCATTAACACAACTTATGTCAGTAGTCTTCCCTGGTTACTTACTTCATGTGATTAAAACACATGCAGTGCAGGAATGGAAAAGACACCATAATCCATCTGATTGGTCCCAAAAACTAATACCTCTCTCAACTGTGTTTTGCATGAAACAATTCTGTCTGAATGTCTCGTTTACTCCCTAGTTTAAAAGTTTTGGTCAGAGTCAACAATGTGTCTGGATTAATTCTGAATTTCCATTATTTTGAAAACTTAGATTATTAGGTGAACTCAGAATTTTCTCTTTTCCAATAACAAACTCAACCTGCTTAGCTGTTCCTCATAAAATAAAGCCACAGGTCTTGAAGCACTGCAACTTGGGTTGAATTTCCGCAGTGATGTGTATGCATCATCACTAAATGATGCAAAATGCAAGCATTCAATCAGAAATGTTGAAAGTTCACACCCAAGATATGAATCTGTTTTTTCTTACATAACAATCACTACACTTCAAAGTGTTTTGGGTGTAACCACTTTAACGTTCATAAAAGACATGATAGGACTCTCTCTTTCTTTTCTCTGTGATACTGACTACTTACTGTGCATTTCCAGTTATTGCTCTTTTAACCAATTTCTAGAATTTTTTTTAGTTCCTATGAGACTCCACAATTCCATATAATACAAACTATCTACAAGATGCCTTCCAGAAAAGCCAGCAGCTAGCCATTTTTTTACTCCTGATATTTATTTACGATAAAAAGGAAAATTTGCTGCCACAGAAATTTGTGACACCACACTGGAACCATCGAGAGAAGCAACAAGTCGGAGAGACAAATGGAAACAGAGCAGAAAGCAGATTTAAAGAAATAATATTCAACATCAAACATTCATACAGCTGCGAATGCATCAGTTACAGACCAGCAGCACAGTGGCGCAGTGGTTAGCACCGCAGCCTCACAGCTCCAGCGACCCGGGTTCAATTCTGGGTACTGCCTGTGTGGAGTTTGCAAGGTCTGCGTGGGTTTCCTCCGGGTGCTCCGGTTTCCTCCCACATGCCAAAGACTTGCAGGTTGATAGGTTAATTGGCCATTATAAATTGCCCCTAGTATAGGTAGGGAAATATAGGGACAGGTGGGGATGTGGTAGGAATATGGGATTAGTGTAGGATTAGTATAAATGGGTGGTTGATGGTCGGCACAGACTCGGTGGGCCGAAGGGCCTGTTTCAGTGCTGTATCTCTAAAACTAAAGCTAAAAACAAAAAGATTACATGAGAAAACCTCACTGCTCTCCCACTTGAAAGTGGGAGACAAAATTCAAAGATAGGAAGATAAAATTGAAATAGGAAAAAATCTTCAAAAGGAGGTTGAGGGTAAAAGTACTTCACATTTAAAAATTTTGCATCAAAAATTAATCTATGCAATCTCTTCTACAAAAGAATTTTATGTCTACTCATCGAGAAGTTGCAAGTACGGTATGTAAAGCTTTAGAACCGTTATGAATTCATAAATTAACACCATTGAAAAGTCTGTTCCAGAACTGACCTACAGTAAACTGAAATTAAAATTAAATTATAAAAATCTGTAATTTATCACAGGGAATATTCCACAGATTTGCTTTGTAAGGACATACAATATTTAGAGTGTTGTGATACAAATTCAATCGGAGTAAGAGGGGAGGGAATCTGATGAGAACACAAAAAACATATTTTGGTTTGTTTTTACAGTATCTCCTCCATCAACCACCTTTCTGCAAGAGATCTGTGTCTCCCTGCTCGACCAACTTGCACAAAACATCATGAAGTCTAGGCATCTGGCTGTATTTCTTGTGACAATCGATAATTGCATCCAGTGCCGCAGGTAGATTTCCCCTAAAACAGAAAATAGAAAGCCTCAGTTAACACATTACAACATTACTTTCATAGCAAGTAATAATCAAAGCAATATTCTAAAACATGTTTGACTTGCTAAGATACAAATATTTGCTAAGAAATTAATGTACACTGTGAAGAACAGTCAGAGCAATCTGAATGCCAATTCTTCACTACTAAGCTATCCAATTCAGAAACATTACATTCCTTTCTCCTTTTTAGCGACATCCCTGCTTGTTTTCCCCAAGAGAAACCAGAAACAAGCTCACAAGGCTTTTCGCAGTGATACTTCTGCTTTAGCACTAGAAGGTACGGAATAATGAACGTCTACTTCCTATCTCATTTTTTCTCCTTGCAGAGGAGAACCTACGTCCATTAAAACTGAAGAAGCAGTTGGGAACGGAGTGCTGGGAAATCACAGGCATAAACTCCATGGCAATGTGTACTGGCAAATTAATGCACAGTTCCATCTCCCTCCTCAAAAACATATCCTGTTCAGGAACAGGACCGCTTACCACAGTTTCACGAAGCAATGCTTTGATTGCTTGGGTTTTCTTTTAAATTCAGTTTACTCCTTGCAATGGAACTTTCAGTATAGCTTTTTAAAAATAAAACAGATGCATAACTTTTTTTTAAGTTCGAAGGGGAGGAGGGGTCATAATCAGTCATCTACCGCTGTGGTTAGTCAACACTGCAACAGTACTGAGAAGCAATGGCGCTACCAATCATTCGACAGGCTACCACCTGCAATGAATCATCATTTGGGAATAAGTTACTGTATTGTTTCCAAATATAGACTGGATTTGACAAGAGGAGAAATACAAATTGGACAATGTTCGTCCACTCCCAACAATTAGAAAAAATGGACAGCCTACTTCACGTAAAGTTCTCCATTAGTGATCCAGCTGAAAATGTAAGTACCACTGACTTGTTAATGAATTTTGTTTTAAGAAATGATTTGTAAAAGTGGGTATCACCAGTACATTTCTAAAACCAAAGCACCCCTCAAATTTCATTCTGAACATTCATTGACAAAATGAAAGCTTAAAAACCATGGGTTCTAGCTTCAAGAGCCACACATCTCTGAAAATGAGGTCTGTTATTGAGTTAAGTACCTAAATATGTACTGCACAAATTTTATCATATTTTTTCATCAGAAACTCTTTCTAACTTCATTTCGATGCTAACATGTTTTATTAATTTCACAGTAAGACTCTTAGCCTTTTTGCTCTAGTGGTCAATAAAATCCTCTGGTATAGATGAATATTGAACATCCTAGTAAAAGCATAATATATTTGGGGATGAGTGCAATAAACTTCTCTCCTCCATAGAAGGTTGGCTGCATCCTTCCATCTAAGAAAGATGAAGAACACAGAGCAAACAATCCATTTAGGTGGGGTGTCTTCTTTTGGTACACCTTTGCTGATGGCTGTGAAGTTCATCTGCTCTACAGATGACAACGTGCATTAAAATAATGTCTTCAGCGTAAGAATGTCTCATGGTGCTTCACAAATTGACATGGATGCCACGCCATGAAAGGAAATTAGGAAGGTTGACTGAAAGCTTGGCTGAAATGATGGGTTTCAGAAGGTTTCAGAGGGAGAAGTACAAGGGGATGGGCTTTAGATGGGAGATTGACAGAGTTTGGCCAAGCAGCGGATAGCTCTGCCACCAAAGGTGAGGCAGGGAATGCGTGCAATAGGCTAACATCAATGGATGCAAGAGGAGTTGTGAAGTTGGAGGAGGTTACAGAGATAGCTGGGGTGAGGCCAGGGAATAATTTGAGAATGAGGAGTTTAAATTGGCATGCTGCGAAACAAGGAGTGAATGCAGGTCAAAGACAGGTGTAATGATCAAGAACATAAGCAAATAAGAAAAGGGGGCAAGAGTAGACCATATGGCCCTTCGAGCTGATCTTCCGTCTCAACTCCACTTCCCCGCCGGTTCCCCTTATCCCTTGATTCTCAGAAACCAAAAATTTCTCTCAGCCTTGAATATACTCAACAATGGAGCATCCACAACCCTCTGGGGTAGAGAATTCCAAAGTTTCGCAACCCTATGAGTGAAGAAATTTCTCATCTCAGTCCTAAATGATTGACCCCTTATCCTGAGGCTGTGCCCCCATGTTCTAGATTCCCCAGTCAGGGAAACAACTCTTCAGTGTCTAACCTATCAAGCCCCATCTTGTATGTTTCAATGAGATCGCCTCTCATTTTCTAAACTCAGGAGAATGTAGGCTCAATTTACTCAGGTTCTCGTCATAGGGCAACCCTCTCATTCCCAGAACCAATCTAGTTAACCTTCACTGTCCAACCTCCAAGGCAAATTATATCCTTCCATAGATAGAGAGATCAAAACTGAGCATAGTACTCCAGGTGTAGTCTCATCAAAGCCCTATACAACTGTGGCAAGACTTCCTTGTTCTTGTACCCCAATCCCCTTGCAATAAAGGCCAATATGCCATTTGCCTTCCTAATTGCTTGCTGTACCCACATGCTAACTTTTTGTGCTCTAAGAGTACACCCAAGTCTCTCTGAACATCAACATTTAAAACTTTCACACCTTTTAAAAAATATTCTGCTTTTTTATTCTTACTAGTAAAGTGAATAACCTCACACTCCCCCACATTATACTCCATCTACCACCTTGTTGCCAACTCACTCAACCTGTCTATATCTCTTTGCAGCCTCACTGTATCCTCCTCAAAGTGTACATTCCTACCTAGCTTTGTATCATCAGCAAACATAGATGCATTACTCTCGGCCTCTTCGTCTAAGTCATTAATGTAAACTGTAAATAACTGAGGTCCCAGCACAGATCCTTGCGGCACTCCACTGGTTACAGCTTGCCAACTTGAAAATGCCCGGTTTAGCCCTAATCTTTGCTTCTTGTCTGTTAACCAATCCTCCATACATGCTGATATATTACCCCCAACTCCATGAGGCCTTATCTTGTGAACTAACCTTTAATGTGGCATCTTATCAAATGCCTTTTGGAAATCCAAGTATACTACATCTACTGGTTCCCCTTTATCTACCCTACTAATCTATATCATATGTGACATATATATCACTTGTGACATTGATCACAAGTCGTGGGAGTCAGTTGCCAGCGTTCGCCAGAGCTGGCGGGCAGCCATAAAGGCGGGGCTAAAGTGTGGCGAGTCGAAGAGACTTAGCAGTTGGCAGGAAAAAAGACAAAAGCGCAAGGGGAGAGCCAACTGTGTAACAGCCCCGACAAACAAATTTTTCTGCAGCACCTGTAGAAGAGCCTGTCACTCTATAATTGGCCTTTATAGCCACTCCAGGCGCTGCTCCACACACCACTGACCATCTCCAGGCGCTTACCCATTGTCTCTCGAGATAAGGAGGCCAAAGAATCTATATCCTCAAAAAAAACTGTAATAAATTTGTCAAGCACTCACTCGTGAAGAAAAAAAATGCCAAATAAGGAATATTAATTCATCTTTTGGACTTTTAAACTTTTAATGGAAAAAATCCTGCAGTTAACTTTTAAAAGCCTGGCAGCCAAGATGGCCACTGCAATTTGCATCTGAAACACCTTTTCACATTCCAAGGCCTCCAACAGTAGAAAGAGGTCTGAGGAGCATGGACCTAGAACTATGGCATGCTCTAAGTGATTGAATTACCTAAGATTGCTTCATTAGCATGGCATTCAAGACAATCCTAACACCTTGGCTTTGAAACAGCAAACCCCTCTAAGTGTAAATATTGGGGCCTGGGGAGCCAATTCCAAACCTTGAATCTCATTAGAACGTTGCAGAGAATACACTGAGGCAGTCATGTGACCATCTGTCCATCTCTGTGAAGGCTGGGAGTTTCCTTGAACAAAGACAGTCAAGCTGGTAACTCAGACTGTGCAGCAGCAGAAAGGCTGTGTCTCTCTCTCTCTCTTGATAACACCACAAGTTTGAAAACTGTCTGCAACTGTGGACCCTCCAAGCCTACAGACTGTACAGACAGAGACCAGGGGAAGAGAGCCACCTAAAAGTCTGCCTCCAAGAACACCCTGAGCCAAGCAGGCCAGCCACAAAGTGCATTTTGACCGACCAAAGACTTCAAAGATACGTCAGCCAGAAGACCACTGAATCATCCAACCTCATAGACTGTGAATTTAATTTTGATTTATTCTGGACTCTAATCCAACCACAAAATCTACTTTCCACTCTGTAATCTATTTGTGTGTGTGAGATTCAATATTTGTTTAATGTCTCTGCCATTTCCTCATTCCCCAGGATAATTTCTCCTGTCTCTGCCTCTAAGGGACCAACGTTTACTTTAGCTACTGTCCTTTTTATACACTTGTAAACACTCTTACAATCTGTTTTATATTTCTGGCTAGTATACTCTCATTCTTTTATCCCCCCTTTTTTATCAACTTTTTGGTCACCTTTTGCTGGTTGCAAAAACTCTCCCAAATCCTCAGGCTACTACTATTCTTCACAACATTGTAAGCCTCTTCTTTTAATCTAATACCATCCTTAACTTCCCAAGCAAGCCATGGATGGATCTTTTTCACTGAACTTTCGTTTTTCAATGGGATGTATTGCTATTGAAAATTTTGAATCATTTCTTAAAAGTTTCCCACTGTCTATTCACCACCATACCTTTCAGTCTACTTCCACAATCAACCTTCGCCAATTCTCCCCTCAAAGCTATGAATTGGCTTTGTTGAAATTTTAGACTCTTGTTTGGACTTGACTATGCCGAATATTAAGCAGGACTTATTGCAGGATAGGACACGGGCACCTGTGTTTTGGATGAGCTACAGTTTATGGAGAGTGCAGGGACTGAGAGCAGAAAGGAGTGCACAGGAGTGAATGCGCCAAGATGTTACATAAGAATGGAAAAAGAAATGAACAGCCAAGGGACAAAGGTAGGGCCAAAGGTGGCAAACATTACATTAGTGGAATTAGGCAGTCTTAATGATAGAAGAGATGTTGGGTTTAAATCTCTGCTCAGGATTGAACAGGACACAATGTTTCATACCGTCTGGGTCAGCCAAAACAAGTAGCTGAGGACTGGGAAATGGAATCAGTTGCAAGATATTGGAATTTATGCAAATGTTGAAAATAAAGGCTTCAATCTTCCCAATGCTGTATTGGAGGAAGTAACTGATTCATTCATAACATCAAGTCAGACAGACAGTCTGTCAACATGGAGGTAGTCATCAAAATAAACTTGGTGCTGACTATACAAGGTTAAAAGTTGAACTACAAGCAACGATAAAAAGCAGAGCACATAGGTTGTTGGGTATGTTGCACAATATTTGCACTCGTTCCATTTTTTAAATTAAACTTATAAAAATAATTTATTTAGAATCCACAGCTGAATTTCCAAATAAAAACCTGGACTGTTATATTACCCATCACATGATTCCATTAATAGACAATCCTCAAATCACTATCTGCTTCAGTGTTCTTCAACCTGAATCATACTGCCACTTCCAATAATAGTAGCAAACATAAAAATACAAACTATTCAGTATATAATCGCTGCTAATAAATTGAAAGCAGTTGTTACAACCTCAGTGAGATCATTAATGTGAAATATACGAGATATGAACACCCAGACTAATTTAAAGAATTACACGACAAGATTTCACATTTTAGGACTTTTATTATAACTAAACTAAAAGATATCCCCATTAACTAAACAGTACTTTGTAAGGAGCTGATACCCCAGATTACAAAGAAAGGTATTTTCTTTACTTATTAAAATACTTGTAAACCTCACACCACACTTTACACACTCCTTTTTGATGGCAAATCCACTGCAGTTAAAAGTCCCAAACTCCTCCCAATATCAATGGGTTGGATCTCCCATGCCTTTTCAAAAATAAATGTCCTCTTCACTCACTTCCCTGAGCATTCCCAACCTGGACGTCCAGGAATAAGGTGATTCCTGGTGATCCTGTTGGTCTTCTACTTCTCCACAAGTTTCAACTTTCAAAATGGGTTCAAGTCTCTGCAGCTTTTTATTGCATCAGGCTTCTGAGAGCAATATCTGCTCTCTCTCTCGAGGTTGTAACCACTTATTATCGTCCTTACAGCCTGCTCTCAGGCTGCAACCACTGGGTTCCCTTCTTACAACCTGGCTTGAGGCAGCAATTGCTGGTTCTTTCTCTTAAAGCTTGTCTCCCTTCAGAAAATCTGTTAAATTTATCTGTAGTCAAAAGTCAATAAACTTATTGACCTGCTCCAATATGCAAAATCCAGAAGGCTGGTTTCACATAGCCATCGAGGCCTTCCATTGTTCCCAGGTGTTAACAGCTGCTTGGTACATTTGCATCTTCAGAATCACTGACTCCTTGTTTTACGACCTGAAAGTCTGGGAAGGCAAAACCCATTGCTCTTCAGGTGTTACCCCTGCAGTCTCTTTTTTCAAAAAAAAGTCTTTGATCCATCTTGTCCTTTAGCAGAGTAGATGTGAAGTCACCTGACCTTCCGGACTCCATCTTAAACTTTTAAAAATCACAATTTTTAAAACAATCATGTTACAAAGTCCAGTGTTCATAACAGAGTAATTTAAGTTCTGAGTTTCTGCAAATACTCAAGTCATTGTGTCCTATTCATGACGCTAGAACCGCTTGATTGAATTAATTTTTGTGACTCTCTGCATTTGTACAATTTATTTTTTTAAATGTATGTAATGTGGAAGACATATACGATAGTAAAGCATTACCAGCTTCAAGAACAAGTATTTCCACTTACTTTTTAAAAAACTAACCTCAGTCTTTTTTAAGCAGTCATTCTTTAGTAATCTGACAGCTCAAGTATGTTTTCCCAGAGCCAAATTCCAAGTCTGCTGTTTTTCCAATTTGCTTACCCTGATGGGCAAAATGATGCTATTGAGTACTTGGCTTGTAAACAGAACGCTGCACAGAGGCGATGCTTTTAGTTGCTGCCTCAAATCAAGGGTCCAGAAGAAGTGAAGAAATTATTGATATAGTGTAGCTTTTTGTATTTAATTACACTGTCAGTCAGTACTTGTATGTAGTTTCTTGTGAATCCTAGGGGAAAACTGCACTTTTGACTAACAAAATTGTAAAAGTGTGCTTAAAACTACTGCCTCTGTTACATTTGAAGAACAAGCTATACTGTCATTAAACATCTATTCAGGCAACCCACTAAACATCGCAAAAATATAAAAAAAATGTCTTGAGTACTAAAATGAAATAACTAAATTGGATCATTACAATCTAAACACAGTGCTATTCTTCCAAGTAAACGGGGCTTCGTATGATAGATATGTACCTTATACCCTTCCCAAGCCATGTTTACAGTACAGTGAGTGGAACCCTACTGAGACATTCAAATTTTTGTCATTTTGTATGAAGACAAAATTACAGGTTAATTTTTTATCTGTGAATGGATGGTGCAACTAAATAAAAGCAATAGACTAGACAAACAATAGAGCACTACCGTGAAAAGCTTACAGCTGCTATTCAACAGCTTAGCCCCCATTTGCTTAGTGGTGAAGAACTTTACAATGGAAGAGCAAGAGACAGTTCACTTTTATATAATGTAAGAAAACATTGTGGACTGTTGATTTTAATTGCCATGTAGTGCGGTAACGTTATGTTAAAAGCTTCAGTTAAGTGGCAATTCATGACAGGCTTACTGATTGAAAAGCTTGTCTTTTGTAGCTGAAAACCTCAGGGAAAGGAGCAAAATAAAAAAGGATGGGGGCAGGGTGGAAGAGAAAGAGCTGGAGGCAAAAAAAAAGACACTTGTGTAACAAATCCCAATCTGCAAATCTAAACCAGATGTTAGTGTACAGGGAAATCAATTCTACATGGTACAATCAGCTTTGCACAATCATACATTTAAAGGACTGGCTCTTTACTGAGCTAAATGTTTCTCTGTTCATTAGACATAATGAGGAATCTTCAAGGAGACTGGTGTTGCAATTACAACTAATCCTCAAAAAATTAACTGTGTTGAAGGCTTTATAATTTCCCTAGGTACAATTTAGCTGTCACTTACTTTAAAATTTACTCAAACACGCTTTCGAAATAGCTGTAACTTCACATGTCAAGTGCTTTCCAACCAATTAAGTCTAACTGGAAGTCACTGTTAAACAACTGAATGACTAGACAAGATAGCTCATTTCCCTGCTCTTTTGTTCGGAATAATATGCTGCATTTACATTATCAGCCTCAACAGGATTTTCTGACAGGGACAGAAAAAATTGCTAACGCTGTCCATGCTAAGCACATGAAGCCTGTCATTTACCAATCATCCTTCAAAATGCAATAGCCATGAATGCAACTTAATTACAACCCAATGATCCTTGACGAAAAATCATCTTATCAGTGTCCTGTCTCCGCAAAGCAAATGAACTACTTTTGTCCTTCATTGCTGATGATGCTAAATTCATAATTGCAAAAGAGAGTTTAAAAAAATAAGGCAAGCTACACTGAAGTCTTCACTATCATTAGTACACAGTATGAAACAGGGGGAGGGGAAGAAACACGCTTCAGACAACAAACTTTTTAATTTTTTTTGCTGTGACTCAGTATGATAAATATTAGAAAATTTAAACTTTAAAGATCAAATATTTTCAGTTTGAAATGCTTTGCTCTTAAAAATAGCTGCCTCCGGTCAAAATATGCAAAGTGAATAGAGAAGACCATGTCTGCAGCTATTAATGCATTTTATATCTGTCAGCCTCACTAAACATCACTACAAGATATTTACAATAACACTTCGTTCTTAATTAGTCGTAGCTGATAGTTGTGTTCATTTGGGAGAAGCTGGTGTCCCTTTTATTTTTATCTATACATTTACTTGTTCCCCTCCCCTCCCCCATCAAAATATTTCATTAGCAACTACTTAAATACAAAGCCCCATTCTCAAAACAATACCTTGAATGGCATGATAATTTTACTCCGTGTACCTCATAGAACAGAGTAAGCTCAATTGTTTACATTCTGAATTGACACTTCAATCATGCTCCTGAAGTACTGAGCTGACAAGCGTGACAATCTGAAGAGCTAATTAAGGACAGGGATGCCTAAGCTGAAGAATGGAACACCTCTGCACTTAGTATGCACTAGGCACTGCGAGAACAGAGGTGAGCAGTAATCCTGAGCATTTCCTCCACACTGTCACAATGTATCTCAAATCCCCCAATTTAGCAAAACACCTGCTTTTGACCCAGTACCACATTTCCATATGTTCAGTTCTGAGCCTCTCCAAGCCAAGGCTCTCTCAAAGCATGATCTATTCATTATAAAATGCAACTTGATCTCCCAATGAAATATCAGCAAGTTCGCCTAATGTTGAATTGAGGGATACAGACTAGAATGGTGTATAGTTTGATTTGCAGTCGATACCAAGTTAGCTAGGTTAGAGGCACCAGCATCCTCATGA
This sequence comes from Heterodontus francisci, assembly GCF_036365525.1. NCBI lineage: Eukaryota > Metazoa > Chordata > Chondrichthyes > Heterodontiformes > Heterodontidae > Heterodontus > Heterodontus francisci. The sequence continues at coordinate 95,826,666 of NC_090383.1, read as the reverse complement.
TTTAGCCAGAGAAAATAACCACCAAGATTTCTGCTGATGATTTCTATCTGGTGAATTCTGGTGTAAAAGGTTAGGATTGGGTTTGTTGAGATATTGCTGATGGTTGAATAGCCTCACAATAGAATGCATATATGCTCCCACATAAGAATGGCCAGTTGGATAGTGTATAAATGAATCAACTGTGTCCCGACGTGAGACAGTACCTTAATATTAAAGATGGAAGTAAACTGTAAAGGAACAAATCAAAATGCATTTGTCACAGTTGTTGAGCTAATTACATAGAGTTATGGTGTTATTCCAGCTCAGGGTTTATCTAGAATTTGTGAAACTGTGCACATTAGAATTCTCCTTCCAAGGGATTTGATGTTGATTATCAATCTGTAACTCACTTTTCTCTGCTGCAGTTACAGAAACTCTTGTCCCATAGGCAAAAAACAGTGACTAAGGCCATTGTCTTAGCATGATGTTATACTGCACCATTAGAACACAAAAATAAATTGTCCCACTTGGCATAGCACAGTCCACTTAAGCTTACCATCAGTAGCCCTCAAAAAATGTAAAGAATGTGCCTAATAATGCACATTTGTGCAATTTAGAAAAAAGCAGGAGTGTTGATGACGACATGAGGGGATCCATCTTGAAGGAGTTACTGAACCTGGTAGTATGCAAAGAAGCTGAATTAACGTCAGTGGATACGGTCATTAATGCAGAGTGGTTCAACGATCATGCCATTTCAATTGTATATGTAAATTTGACTGCTCTGCACTGCTAGACTTAGTAACACGCAAGTTCGTTTCCCCTGATGTCGTCACAAGCAGTCAACCTATAAATACGTATTCAAACAGAAATGGAATGAATATCCAAAATATTTGTTTTTAAGATCAACTAATCAGATCAAATCCCACTTCAAGTAAATATTCTTCAGTTACAACACCAAATTACATTAAAAATTCACTCTTGCTTACAACAAAAAAATCTTTAAAAGGCACTATGAAATTAAAATTGTAATAATGTCGTCTTCCACTTGCACAACTGTTGCACATAAAAGGCTGAATTTTATGAGCGCGCCGCAAATCACGGTGGCACGCTTTCATCTCGGCAGTCCATCCGCACAGATGTAGCGTCGCTGAGCCCCCATGATATTTCGCGCGGGGGATCATTTAAAAGGAGGGGACGGAGTGGTGGCCCCCGATGACATAGAGGGGGTAGCCGCTCCATCCATGGCAATGGCGTCCGGCGCCACTTTCAAAGGGCTGCAAGCCCTTTAGGTGCTTTTGCATTTTTAAAGTCAAAGAATGTGGAAAAGTGCAGTAGCACATGGAATTACATTTTCACTCCCCTCACCCACACCTCCAAGGAAGAATCGATTCATTAATTGGACATTCCCACCCAAAAAACTTTTATATAGATCCCAACCTTTCCCCCCGACCTTTAACAACTTTAAACCTGAAGTCCTTCCCACCATCGCCCCTACCAATCAAAAGAGATTTCCCCACTCGCTCTAAGATACACTCCTTCCATCTCCCCACCAGTGTCAAGCCTCAGAACTCTGAATGGAGTACCAAGGATGCGCGAGTTCTGGCCGGCAGCCGGAATATTGGCGTGGGACAGCCCTATGTCAGGACAAGGTAAGTAAATGTGCATTTACTTTACTTCATTTTAATATTTAAATGAAGGCCCCCGCCACTGAGTGGCAGGGGGGCCATACCAAGGTCTCGCTGCTGCCGGTAAAATGCGGCAGGACCTTCTCAGTCTCGGAGGTTGTGGCGGGCCTCTCCCGGAGGATTTTATGGGGCCCCCCCGCACCACGAACCCCGACGCCGGAGAGCTCATAAAATTCAGCCCAAAGTCTCTGATACTTCCTCTTAGCTTGTGGATAATGAAGTACACATTTGAAAGAATTCTTCAAAAATTTTTTCAAAAACCGGTGAAGTTAACAATGGACAAAACCATATTTAGACTATATTTTCTACAATAAAGCATTAATAAATTTGGTACAAAGAAATTAAGGACCAAAAATAAAATGTTGGAATGAACTACAGATCAGAGAATATCAGACTGCCATGGGGGCTCTTTTCTCCACATTTCAGAGAGGTCTGCTCCTCACAGTGAAGCATGGACAAGCACAGACAAAATCAAATGAAGACTTTTCAGACAGGTTGATTACAATTACAAGAATTTATATGGGTGTTTGTGTAGGTGTGTGTATAGGTGTAAGGTCCCAAGGCACTTCTGACATAGGGCTGGATTTTACCTTAGGCGGACGGGAATTCGCCACCAACGTAAAAGTCAGTGCCGAACCCGCTTCCGCCCGGCCCGGGGATCCGTCCTGCATTTTACGGGTCCCGGGCTTTAACTGTTCCGAAGCGGGACTTCCACATGCCTGAGGGAGGAAGTCCCACCTCATTGAGCTACTGGCCAATCAGCGGGCCGGCAGCACCACTGGGTGGCTATTGCTGTGACTGCAGCCCTGCCGACCAGATGGATCCAAGAGTGAAGGTAAGTTGGGCATGCCTCACCAGGGGATCAGTCCTTCCCTGGTGAGGCTGGAGTGGGTGTTTGGGAGGAGGAGCGTCGTGTGCCCAACTGCCATGGCCCCCCCGGGGCACGGAAAGGCTGGCAGCTATTGCTGGGCAGCCTGTCTTGTCCCCAGCATGCCCGCTTGCCATGGGTAAAAATACCCGTAGAGGCGGGCGAGGACCCTTAAGTGGCCGTTGTGGCCACTTAAGGGCCTTGATTGGCCTTGGGCGGGCGGACCATTTCCCCCCACCCCCTGCCCGACCGCCGTAAAGTTGGCCGGAGGCGGGAGCAGGGCGAGTAGGCCTCCGGTTCAATTTTACGCTGCCCCCATGCCAGCATCCGACCTGCTGGAGCGGCGTAAAATTCAGCCCATAAGAAAAACAAAATGTAAGCCAAATAAAAAATAGTGGGCGAGCAAAGGCTTGGTTAAAGGATCTTAAAGAGAGGATCTTAAAAAGGAGAATACAGAGACAGAGTCAGAAAAACTTAAGAAATTTGAAAAGTGGGACCTTAGCAGCTGAAGGCACAGTAGCCAATGGTAGGGATTCACAAGAAACTGGAGTCAGAGGAATGGAGCGCACTGACGGGCTGGAGAAGGTTACACAGATATGGACTGAAACAGATGGAGGATAATTTTAATCATGAGGCATTGGATAAATAGGAGCCAATGTGGATCAACAATGATTGGGGCAACGGGTGAGCTGATTTGGGATAGGATACGAGCAGCAGAAGTAGGCATGTGTCTGATGGAGACTACATGACAACTCCATACTCAGCTCAGGGCTAAACAAGACGCCGAGGTTGTGAACAGTCTGGTTCAGCCCAAGATAGTAATGGGCGAGGGTGAGATGGGGTTAGTGGTGAAGGCAGACAGTTTGCGTCTGGGCTCAAAATGATGACTTTGATCTTCCAAATATTTAACTGAAGGACATTACAGCTCATCCAAGACAATATTGTTCATAGCACAGATACAGCAGATGGGTCAAGCGAATTGCAGGAGGGGAAGAGTTGGGTGTCATTGGCATGCATGTCTAAAGGAACCTGATGGTTTTGGTTTACAGTATTATGACTGATTATGCTGCTCAGTTTTAAAAATTCAGAAACAATTGAGTGGGAGTTCCACTATCATGGGATTAATTACTTTTAGCCACAAGTAGGGGCATTTAATAAAGGTTTGTTAAATAGCAACCAAGTACAGGAAAACCTAGACTTTGAGGTTACAATTGAATTGGGTGAGCCATTACATTGAAATAATTCCCTATCCCATCCCATAAAGCTCTCCATTTCAAAACTAAAATTCAGAGTCTAGCTATTATTCTTCGAAGTTTCTACATAACATTGCATTTTTCATGCTAATATTTGGAAAATTCTAATTGTCATTTGAGGTGTGCAGTTCTGGTGAAATGTTTTCTGAAATGTACATAAATTCTTTACCAGATGTTTCAAACTCTAAGCTTAGCTAATAACTAAGAAAATGGCAGATTAATCCATAAAGTCAATTAAGCTCTTCCTGAAAAATGTGATTATTTTGTAAAATAACTAAGTGTGCACACCAGAACAACAGGGAAAGAGTCCTTTCTTCAGCAGAACATTTAGTTAGTTGCTACTGGGAAACGTTGATTTTAATATTTTCAACTTACTTATCAAGATGGACTCCAATCAGTGGTGAACACAGGTTGGCAGTAGGCTTGGCAAACCCCAAATTCACAATGGATTCATGTAGCTGTTTCAATGTATCTGTTTCTCCCCTCATAGCTACAGCATTCAGGATATGGAAGAACGAAGTGTTGGTTGTGTCTCTTAGAACAACCTCTTTCTCTTTCATCTCCTTTAGGATTAGAATAGCATCTACAATGCAAACACAAAAGGTTCGCAGTAAAAATTTATTCAAGACGAAAACAAACTGCCTTTTTAAAAAAATGGCATTTTAACTAAGCAAGAATGCAAATTCCGGAGTATAATGCAGATTTCAAGTTAATTACTACTTGTATATCTATGCGAGACTACAATTATATATCACAATGGCATGATTTTATCATTTCTCTGCTAGTGACTACAAATTATAGGCAGTATTGGTGTGCCCACTCTGCACTGTATAACCCTGCACAGCCTGCCCTGTAGCTGTACAATCTCACTAAATGGATGCTTTTATTCTTCAATGATAACATCTGCTAAATCACACTATTGTTTCTCCAGCAGATGGTTTGTCACGAGGCCAGATAATTAAGATGTGTTTACACTGTATTTACATCTAGACTAATGGCTTGATACCGATACAGCCTGTTTGCAGAGCTGATACTAATTATCCAGTCTTAGTGAGGGAAAGCTTTCTAACAGTCTACATTAAAAAAATAAGGTTTGATAATCTGAACAAATTAGTTCTCCTTATGGACAGACATAGTCCAGTCTCTTATTTCAACAAACGCAAGCGTTGTGGCTTTTAGCAACTAATCCAACTGAGTGAATTATTTCAAAATGTTTTAATAAGTTCCAAATATAATTGTGAAATTGAACTGAACACTTATTTTCAAATAGCATATTAAAATGGTTTTATAAATGTCGTGCAACTTTGTATTCAAGTTATTATGCATTACCATACTAAAACAAAAATAAAAACCATTAGTGCAGGCACAGTAGGCAATCTATGCCACAAGTCATGTTCCTCAAACTTAAATTGAATGGCTATGTTAATAAAAAAATCTGCAAAAAAAAGCAAATGCACTGAGCTGTGCAAAATATAAATGACAAGCTTGCCAAGCCATTATAACCACTGTAATGGCCTGCACTGTCCAGCAATTTTATGTAAATTCACATGAAAATTATCGTGCAGCATATAAATGTAACATTTGAAGGCATGATATACATCAAAGTAAAGTCAAATTCTCATTAATTTACAGAAATGTAAATGCTTGTGATTAAAAAAAATATTTTACAGGTGTAGTCAGCTTACCTTCTAATTTACCATGCTTGGCTAGGACCCTCACAAGTGCCAAGTACTTATTTGTGTCAAGGGCAACAGAGGAATCTTTGCGGTCCCTTAAAATCCGAATGAGGAAAAAAAGTTTTTCACAAATGTGCAGACTTTTATTTAGTATCTCAAAATGTTGCAGTAACGCAACGCTCAACTTCATGCTATACAAAAAATCAACGTGTAGCAACTCTCACTTTGAATTTAGCCACAGTCAAGGCTCTGATTAAGATTTTATGAAGGGGGTTTAAAGATTACTACCTGTTTAATTCAAGGTCTGTATATCAGCATAAATTAATCTGACATATTTCTGCACTAGTGTACTTACATTTCTTGTTTCAGGTTCAGTGCCTCTTCTGCATTATCGTGTCGACAGCAAAGATTTATTAGTGCAGCGTAGCCACCGATAGCCATGTCCGTTTCATACTGAGCTTTCACTTCAAGGGCTTTTTGCATATTCTAAAAAGAGAATGAAAAAGCAGTTCTGCTGAAGGCAGTCTTGGTTGTATAATACAAAGTGAAGATTTTCTTTCCCATCAAAACCTCGACAGATGTTGTAGTTTTAGTTACTGTTCAGTACACTTAATTATTAAACAGGTGGGTTCACATCGCATCTTTAAAAATAAAATGCGGTTGGCAAAACAAATTGAGGGCCCAGAGAATGTCAAATACTTAATCTTTGGAGCAAATATTGAGTTATTTATACATAAATGTACTTTTAGTAAGATCAAATAGTAATAATTCTCTCATTGTAATAAACAGATTGTATTTCCTAAAGGAATTGTTTTCTCCACCTTCAGATTAAAGACACACAAAAAATGGACTGACATGAAATATACATCAATTTTACTAACTTCTGTACAGGCCTCAATTTCTGACATAAGTGCACTTAGCCAGTTATATAACCTCTCACATTCCTGGGAACGTTTTGACAAGTAACAAAAATGCAGGTGTTCATAAGTAATCTTAGCAGTGCATTTATAGGGAGTTGGTCACCAAAAGTCAAGCACCTTTCACAGGGAGAAAGGAGGTGAAAAATAAAGTCAGTGAGTAAAGAGTCACTCACATAAATCCTAGAAACCAGTTTCAAAGTAGCAAGTTTCCTACCTGCTAGGTGAGGATAAAGCAGGGTAGTGAGGCCAGGAAGAGATTCTGCAAAGAATACTGCAAAGAGCCAAGCATCGCCTGAGCTACGTGTACTCAGCAGTATTAACCAAGTGATTTCCTAAAGCAAGCAAGCCAGCACTCTGCTGAATTAGCTGATTTCAGCCACAGTAGCAGTAGGGAATTACAAATGGCCTCAGGATCCCTGGGTTCGGTGGTGGCGGGATTCTAATCACCATTTCGTGATTTCTATAGGAAAGTGGTGTTGTGAGGGAAAAATTAAATATAGCTGTAATGTTACACACCACCACCCCGACTTCCCTTTTTGAATATCCTGCCAACATCCACTGTCAACATTCACTGTCAACATTCACACTTGAATAATGGGTACTTAGATAAGAGGGGGCTCAACTCCTGTGGAATAATATCCCAGCAAGGAGTCAACACCTTTGGAAAATTTATAAGAATAAAAACAAAATTAAAAGGAAACATTTGCAAGGAATGGCGAATAAGGCATATTCGTGATCTTAAAAAAAACCCATTTACATTGACAGATTACTCATACACAAGATATGCTTCCAGGTGCTGGACATTATAAAATGCTGTACTGTAAAAAAAAATCCCAAACATAACTTAACATTTTTCTTCATGGTTTCTCCTTCATATAGTGTGTTATGTGGACAATGGCATTATAGCCCGGTCGTGATTTAAGAGAGCTTGAAAATCTTGCAGACAATTCTGGCCAATAGACCAATCTGAGATTAAACATTGGCCAAGAATTTGCCATAGGAATGAGGGTGAAACTGCAAGCATTGGCTGTCAATTACTCTTCTGAAACACACAGCAACTTCTGGAGTCCGCATCGCGGAAATCCAGACGTTGCTCTCAGTGATACTATGTTTCCCAATAGGATGTGTTATTGAAGTCCCCCCCAGACTGCACTCAAGTAGTCATCACTGAGCTGATGAGAACTTGCCCTTTTACGCTACTAGTCTCAGAGTCATTACGGCACAGGAGGCGGCAATTTGGCTCATCAAGTCCATGCCAGCTCTCTGTCAAGCAATCCAGTCAGTCCCATTCCCTGTTCTATACCCATAGCCCTGCAAGTTTAATTCCCTCAAGTGCCCATCCAATTTCCATTTGAAATCATCGATGGTCTCTGCTTCCACCCTCGTAGGCAGAGTTCCAGGTCGCTGCAAAAAAACGTTCTCACATCCCCCTGCATCTTTTGCCCAAAACCTTAAATCTGTGTTCCCTAGTCCTTTTATCATCAGCTAATGGGAACAAAAAGATTTTTGTTTAACTTCTCTAAACCTGCCAAAATCTTGTCCACCTATCAAATCTCACCTCAATCTCCTTTCCTCCAAGAACAACCCAAGCTTCTCACTGTAAAAATCCTGGAAAAAGTTGCACCTTGTCGAGTGAGGTGTAACTGGGTTTTTAATGGGGTACCAAGTTCATAATTACTGCTGAACAGCCTCACTGGCCCTGAAAACTAAGTTTATATTTGTGGAATAGCAAATCTTTCCATTATGATAAAAACATTCATATTTTAATTTTTTTTTTAAAGTTTGATATTTTTCAGCTTCTACCTTAAACCAATGTGCATGTCCCAATCATTTATTCCGCTCTCTGTAAAAAATTTTATTTGAAGTGGAAAATTCAGTGCATTTTACTTCCTGGTTTGCAGTCAGACAGAACATTTCAATGTGACTGGTGTTTACCCTGCTTGATGGACATCACTGTTGCTGGTCACCTGGAGATCCCCTTGACTTGACACCAGTTTCAAACTGACATCAGGAAAAGGAAAATCCGCACCACAGAGATTGGTAAATCTTTGTGGGAAGTTTTCTTCAAGGTCAGCAACTGTGAAATCCAGGTCATTTTTAAACTAAAATTCTGTAGACTGTTTCACAGTGTTTGTACTTTTATAGGTCAACTATAATTGTGGATAACAAACTGGTTAATTTTAAAACATCCTCCCCAGAATGGATGCACTTAGGTTCTATATAAAAATCACAATTGCCACTGTAGCTACTTATTTTCATAAATATTACTGCTTCCAACAAAATGTGGACAGATGTATCTGGGTGAGGGAAAGCTTCACTATAGCCCTTTTTAATCCTCATGTACTCAGCCAAAGAGCATAGTCCGACACATCTTTATGCAATAAATCAAGAAATGGTTTTGACTAAGCATCAAATGGCACAACTACAATCATGTAGTTAAAACATAAAAAAATGGCGGGGGCATAGTTTGAGTAATTTACAAAGTCATCAGATGGGTGTATCGTTGGACACATGCATTCCCAGAAACATGTTACACAATGTTTCTTCTTAGAGTATCTAAGTTTGTTCCTTTTAGGTCAATTGCAATTCAGATTTCTGAGCTTTGCTACGGGAAAGCCCACACACATCCCTTCCTCACCTCCTTCCCCCATGTTCTACTATCACAAAACATCAACTACTGGGGACGACAATTTCAAACAACAAAACGAGTAAATAAACAAAAAACTTTACCAAGAGATGACGATTGTGAGGACAGAAGTTAGACAAGACATCACAAATTGATAAATAAAAGAGGGCACAAATCTGGGAGGATGCATTTTTAACTGGGATATCATCACTAGTAAGAATGAAACTGACATACTTTGCATGTTTTTAACTTGTCTTATTTTTAGGAGAATGTAGAATGCATTAAGTAGGTTCATATATATTATATATATATATATATATAAAAAATGGAATATATGATTTACGTGATTTTCTATTTTGCGATATCTTACCTTGCCAAGAACTGTCAAGTAAAGAATGAATACATTTTTAACATGACATCAGTTCAATAAAAGTTGGGTGCTATTTATTAGCATCATCACTAACAATTGATACGCACATGGAGATGATTTAAAACAAGTGCTATCTGTGCCTAGTATACAATTTTCTTAGTGTTGGCGTGATAGAAGCAGTTAAACCCCTTGGGAACCAGGCACTTTCTAAATTGAGGATTTTGTATGAATTGCATGCCTGGACTTGGTATCAAAATTACAAATGATACCATATTTCTATCAACAAACTGCTATACAAGCTTTATTTTAAATTTCAAAACACTCACGGTTACCTTCCCAGAGCCACTAGTTTATATGTGGTCAGACTGCATGCTCCCACCTACAACCTGCAGTGGTCTTTCAGACAGCAAGTAATATATACAGCTGGTTCCCTAACATGTCCATTTCTTCAAATCGAACCAAATACAGGATGGAGATTAAGTCAGAGATGTTATAAATAAAAATGGCAAATTTTCAGACCACTAATTTTGATTAAAGGTCACACATAAAACCTTAAACTTTATCCCTCTTTCAGATACTCCATAACTATTGTGTACTTAGAGCAGTTTTGCTTATGGCTAGACTAGAAATTGTATTCTGCAGATCAGAATATAAAAAAATGTATTTGCTTACTGACAGATGGCGTTTGGCATCATTGCATACTGATGTAGGAACGGTACCCATAAATTGCTGGATCATGTATTTGAGTTTTGTTGGGGAAATGCCCTAAAATGGAACTTTAGCTTGAAAGTTGAACACACAAAATCAAATTCATCTTTTGAACAGTATGCTGGGAAAAGCTATCAACTAACAAAAGTTATCAGCTAGTTTAAACCATTACCTACATTTTTGATCATATAATTTCCCATATAATCTGGCCATAAAATACTCCCTGCTAAAAGGGCAAACTAATCAAAGCCATAAAGCCTCTAGGTTAATTGCACCTATGTTTATACGACAAGCATTCCTTACCCATATGAGAAGCTATCACTAACTCAAGTCACTTAGGTAACACTTAAATGGAACAATGATGCCATTTCAAAAATGTTTGAGAAATACAAGATCAGTAGTTGTGTCATAAAATTCAAAGACACAAATTGCCTTTACATACTCTACATGTATCAGGTTTGATTTGTAGAAGGTCGAGGAGATCTTCCAGCACCAATGTCATCAGTTTGGGTGAAGTGAATAAAGGGAAACCTGTCTTTAAAATTAAAATGCAATAGAGGGTCCTGCATCCCTGAGTGTTCATCTATTGGTAGTCAGTAGTGGCAGCAATAGACAGTACTAATCTTCATCTATAGAGAACAAGCTCTCTTTGGCTTTATAGAATTGTCAGTCTTTCTGTTTGTTCACTCAGGCTCTCTTTCTTCTATAAGAATCGGTACCTTGCAGCTGCAGAAAAATGCCTTTACCAGGTACGGCCTGTAAAGGTATAGGACAAAAAATAACAAAAGTGAGTTAGCTAGTAAGAGTGCACCAGCCAATTGAAGACAAAGAAAAATGTCAGTTAACTTTGTAAGTGCCCGAGATCAGAGGAAGGGGAGAATAAAACCAGCTCAAATATCATCACACTGCAGAAGGTGGGGTCAGTTGGAAGTTCAAGTGGAACAGAGAGCCCCGCTGCCAAAGATGGCTCATTGACTGAACATTCCAGAAGTTTATGCCTGTGCCCCAGGGAAGGAAGGAGACTGCCTCAACCACGATGCTCTTAATAATGGGACTATATAACCTCTGAACACTGATAATCATACACACAGACATGGGCTATTTAATAAACTGGCTATTCAAAGCCATTAACGTGTCTGCTATCTAAAAGATTACTCAAAGTAATCTCACCAATTTGTAACCTCACTCTGGTCACTGCTCTTGTTTATGCCCAGCATCCATCAGTGTTGATTTACAGTGATATTGTGCTCTTTTAAGTATCTCTGTCTAGTAATAATTTGCTACTCAACTACTAAATCACAGAAACTTCGAGCACAGGGAGGCCACTGGGCACACTGTGCCCATGCTGGCTCTTAGAAAGAGCAGTCATGATTAGTCCTACATTCCCACTTTTTGTCCGTAACCCTATAAGTTCCTCATCCTCATGCATCTGTCCAACTCTCTTTTAAACTTATTTAAGGGATCAGCTTCCACATTTTCAGGTAGAGTTTTCCAGATCCTGACAACTCTAAATGCAAAAAATTTCTCATCTCCTCACTAGATCTTTTGCCAATGATTTTAAATCTATGACCTTTAGTTATTGATCCACTCACCAGAGGGAATAATACTCTATCAAAACCTCTCTTGAAAACCTTTATTAGGTCACTTCTTAACCTTATCTGTTCTAAGGAGAACAGTCCAGATAATTCCAATATTCTTATGCATGTTCTTATGGGATTACTTCTATTTTAAAAAAAAATATGTTTCAAGGACTTATAGTTGAATAATGGACATTGATTCATCTGGAATCTTGAAGAGGCTGAACTTTATGGAGTTTTTTTTTTATAAAAGAAGTCACCAGAAGGTTCTTGGATTTGGCTTGTAAACAAGTCTTACTGGAAGGCACCGAAAGTGAATAATCACCCAGGAGGGGGTGTTTTTGACTTGGGGAGATGTTTACAAAGAAGTGACAGGTCAAATTGTATAGATGTCAGGAGGTTTGACTTCTGGGCTGTTTTTAGTTTCAGTTCAAACTGTTAGAACAGTCAGTTGGTTTTTGCCTGCCAGAAAAAGATCCAGCTTAGCTCTCTCTCTCTCTCGAAAAGAAATCCTACATTCCCAGTGTGACAGATTCCTATTTCCTCCTGTATTTGAAGTAACCCTGCATATTTGAAGAAACCTTGTGTATCGAATGTGTGGGAACTGAAACCCTGTTGCTGCATTTCTGTTGTAAGACCTATTTGAAGTCTCTGTAGCTGCATTTCTTGGAAGCCTACCCAAACTGATCTTCAACATTGCCTGGAAAGAACTGTTCTAAAAAGATCCCAGTACCAGCCGTCAACATGTATTTGGGACGCCAAACCAAACCAAAGAACACAGATCCATATTTTTTTTTGTCTTCAAGTATGATCAAGTCTTCAGCCTAAATGGGTTTATTTTCAGCATTTTAACAAAAAATCCCTTTTATTTTTCCAGTTAACCAGTGTGTGTGTGTCTAAGATAAGTAAGGGACTTTAATATTTCAATTTGTGTGTGTATGTTTGACTTCATTATTGGTGAAAACTTGGTTTATAATAAACTGATCATTTTTTTGTTTTTTTGTTAAAGAAACCTGGTTGATGTGTTTTATTCTGGGGAAACAGAGTATATGGTTGACCGTATCGGTAAGTGGGAAAATTTAAATATATGTTGTGACCTATGGAGAAGTGAGACTAGAATAAACAGTGCACTTTTCCTGCCTTGGTCGTAACAATGTCTATGAAGTATCTGTACCCAACTTTAAATTGTGACTCGAGACCAATAAATAGCATTTAGTGCATGACTTGTGGTCTTGATTTGGCATGAATGTGGACTCACTCACTTAGCAGCTCCAGGGGAACTTAACTGAGAGTTAGTAACTTAATCCAAACTGGGTTAAATGTAAGATAATGTGGGAGCCTAATCAAGCATCACCTCCCTAGACCTAAATTGGGAGCTAAAAGCCCAGACAGTTTCTTGATGAGCAGTAAGTTTGTGCAAGCTTTCTTTAACGGGTGAGTGCTCGATTCCAGTAGTGTGGCTACAAATAAAGCTTTACCCCTGGCTTGCACATTTGTATTTGAGGGCCCAAACAAGAATCATCAACTTGCTTCCAATTGGAACACTTACATTTTTAGCTGTATAATTTCTGATTTTATGAAGAGCAAGAACTTTAATGGTTTTCTCTGAATAAGGATTTGAGAAGGGAAGGCTTTCTCATTTTGAATAGGAAAGCACTGAATTTCTTAAAAAGAAAAATTCAAAATCAGCTGCAAAAGGGTCAAATATTTTATTAGAGAAAAAGTTAAGCATCTGGTCAACCCGCTAAGCAACTGAAAATACTTTGAATACAAACTGTGGGCATTTATGTCAAGACAGTGTCAAATTGAAGGAGGAAAATGAACAAAACCACTGATAAATCAGAAAGCAACTTGCAGCAAAAGTTCTCTCGTCACCAAGCCATTTAAAGGATTATCTCTGCTCATTTAACTGCTCACCCAGATTTTCAGAAACAGCTTAAGGTCATTTCAGGTCTTTAAGGCTATAGGTGCAGATCAAATTTTACAGAGTTACTTAAATTTGGTGTTGTTTGGTCAGAGCCATTGTTAATGTATCAGAGCAAAAGTGTGATTCCCTTAGTATATGAATGCTTCCTATCTGTGAAATGTAGATCAAATAGTGCTGTCAAGAAATCAGTGTGGAATAGCAAGTAAAGGGACAAACTGCAAAAACCAAAGGAATTAAATGAATGTGTTTGCATATTAATGCAGTGCATAAGAAGCAAATTTAGGAAACTGAAATCATTGGGCTGAATTTTGTTCGGAGGCCGCAGGTCCCAACGTCAGAAGTGGAAGAGGGTACAGCTTCCGCTGGGGCAATGAGCGGCCAGCCACATGTGATTAAGCGACAGCTGGCCAATTAAAGAGATAGCTGGCCAATTAAAGAGTCAGATGGCGCAGGGACTGTCCATTGAAAGTATGCAGGCAGCAAAAGCAATGTCAAATGTTGCCGCCGCATATGCTGGGGCCATAGTTAAGGGGCTGTCAGACCTGCATTTATCTTTGCAAGGCTCTGGTGAAGGAAGGTAGGCCCAACCACCATGGCTGGATGGCCCCACGGTTCAGCGATTTCTCCCTCCAGGCTGCAAGGGAAAGGTGGGAGGTCCTCCTCCCCAGGGACAGGAGGGGAAGACTGGCTCGCCTGACCAATCAAGCCTGAACAGAGCTAGCAGAGGTCAGCAACTGTGCGGTCACCCCCAGGACCTGGATCCAGTGCTGAAAGCAGGTTAATGACCTGATCCTGTCTGCTGAGGTGAGTACTCCATACACTTTCTACCCAGTGCTCATGTGTCCACCACTGGATACATGGAGCTCCAAAGTAGGGGTCATTGGAATGATATGATGGGAAACCCATAACCCTCAATCTATCCATTCTGTCATGCAGGTCATGCTCATCAACAAGAACAAAGAGCTGGAGAGATTGGGGAACAGCTGGCCACCTCTGAGGAGGAGGGAGTCTCAGAAGGTGCACTGTCTAATCATTCGCCCGGATCCTCCACCAGTACAGATACTTCATGGGGATCCGTTCACATTCGGGTACATAACCTGGTGAGCACATCAGACACACCCGAGCAGCTGACAGAAGCTGTGACAGCAAGGCTACTGACAGTCAGAGGACTCAGAGGCCAGGCCCATGCCGAGACCCATGCTGATAATATGCCTCTGGCATCACTGACAGCATGGGAAATGCCGCAGCGAGAGGTAAGGCAACATCTGGAACAGTTGCCAAAGGCTATGCGTACCCAAGCACAAACGATGGAGGAGTGCTGCCATGTCTCTGATTGGCGACTCTCATGGATTGCCTGATTCAGCAGACCATTCAGTGGCTGCTGGAGACGTGTGCAGACCTGCCAAGTATTGAGCTCGATGCAGCAGTGACAATTTGAGAGGGTGTTGAGGCACCTGGAGCTTCCACCAGGTCCTTGTCCCTCTCAGGTCAGCAGAGAGGTACAAGTATGCCTTGCAAGGGAGGAGGAGCGGCTGCCTCACGCTTCCAGGGGCTCCTCTCATGGTGCTCCTGGTATAGGCAGTAGCTCCTCAGCCCCTCTGACAGGGACGACAGCGCCTCCATCATCACCGATGACAGAGAAGGATTCTGCATCTTTGCAGGAGGCCCTTAGTATGCTGGGGCCCTCAAAGGACGGCTGCCAAGGTCATCCGAAGCCATGGGGTAGCAAAGTCAGCAGTCTGCCTCCACCTCAGCTGACAGCACAAGGGAAGTACCACATAGGAGCACCCGGAAAAGATTTAAGACACCTAGATGCACTTAGGAGCTTGTGAGTGAATGTACATTCAAAATGGATAGGATTGCGTTTGGTGTCACGCAGAATAAAGAATTATGTTATTTCACTACAAGTGCAGAGCATCATCAACTGCACACGTGGCCATCAAGGCTCTCGCAGACCAGCCAGTGGCCTTCATCAACAGGAAGGGCTTCCACTTACTCAATGTACAACTGGTCTGCAACCACCACAAATGGATCCTGCAGGTGCATGTAAGGTTCCTGGGAAGCAGCCACGATGCCTACATATGTGAATGTACAACGGAGTCTCGGGCCTCACGTGTGTATCTCAGGGCCTCACGTGTGTATCTCATAGGGCCTTTCCTGCTGTCCCTGAGGTCCTTCATTTAGCACTGCTTGGGCACCATTGTCCTCCGCATCCTCATCGTCGGAGAAGGCATTGCCCTCCACGATATCCTCACTGGTCAATGCCTCCACCATTGTAGCGCCAGGTTGTGCAGTGCACAGCAGACCACCATGATACACGAAACCTTTGCTGAGGCACAGTGAAGGGTTCCACCAGATCGATCTAGGCATCTGAATCTCAACTTCAGGAGACCAATGGCCTGCTCAAGTTGTCCCATGGCAGGTGTTGTACCTCTCCTCTGCAACTATATGTGGGTCCCTCATAGGTGTCAGTAGCCTTGTCCTCAGTGGGTAGCCCTTGTCTCGTGCCTTAAATGATGACTACCACGAGGGAGAATGGAAAAGCTCTGGCATATAGGACTGCTATGTAGGCGTCATGGCTGCTTCCCGGTAACCTTGAACACACCTGCAGGATCCATTTGCAGTGGTCGCAGACCAGTTGTATATTGGGCAAGTGGAAGCCTTTCCTGTTGATGGCTGGTCTGCGGGAGCCATGAGTGCATTCGATGACACCCTGCACCTGGGGGAATCCAGCGATGCCACCAAACCCTATAGCACTCTCAGCTTGACTGCTTGGATCAGTGCGGAAGTGCACATAGTTGCTAGCTCTCCTGAAAAGGGCATTGGTAACCTTCTTGGTGCGCCGATATGCTGTAGAGTATGAGATCCCATACATATCTTCAGTTGATCCGTGGAATGATCCAGTGGCGTAGAAGTTCAACTGTGATCTTCAGCAACACCAGCATTGGGTGTGTACCAAGATCTAAGGGGGCTCAGCTCATTCTGCATCATGGCACATAGATCAGTGACTGCCTCCCTGGAGAGGCAGAGTCTTCGGAGATCTGCCGGTAGTTGAGCCTCGGCTGGTAGACCCTCACTGTAGGGTAGAATCTTCTGCATGCTAGAGGCTGCTGGTGTGCCCTTCTGCGTCCTTCTCTGGCATCCCGACCCCAAGGCTGGCCCTCATGTGGGTCCCTGACGTTCCCCTACAGTGCCTGGACCTCCCTCCTTCTATGCTGCTCCTCCTCCTCAACAGGGGCCCCAAAGCCAAGGTGAATGAGGCCCATGATGGGTTGCAGTGCCTAGTGCAAGGCCTTCACAGCAAACTCTGCACCACACCCCCCCTAACCCTGCCCACTTTTGTCACCTCTGATGAGGTGGTACTACTCCGATGGCACTCCTGCAGTGCTGGCACCTTTGACCTCACTCCTGACAGTGATTCATGTGTGGCCCTCAGCAGAACTACTGCTCCATGTAGTTCCTGGACTCCATTCAACATTCTGCTCCAGTTACAGGGATGTGTCAGATATGCCATTCAATGTTGTTTCCTCTTGCCCTCCCTCCTCCACCCTCCCTGCCAAATTACGCTGCCTCACCCAATGGCTTCCCAGTGAGCTCCCGCCTCCTTCTTGCCTTTTTTAACCAAGAAAGGCTCTGAAGCCCCGTGATCCCGTGCACCATTAGTTAAATCGGAACCAGTGAATAAAACTGCTGTCAATTGGACTGTGCCCTCCTGCTGTGTGTATGTGCCATGTCCACCCTCCATGCCGGCTACCGACAGAAAACAGCAGAAGGGTCATCAAAACGTCAGCACTTCCGGCCCGACGCCTTCTGTCCCTATTTTATGCTCCCCACAGCAACCACTGCCACCACCCGCCCCCCCGCCATTCCCATCTCCAACAGCCCCTTCAAATTCTGCCCGTGGATTCAGAAAATCATAACATAATAGCCACAACTTGGCTGCAGCTGAATTAGGACTGGTAATTAGATTTAACATTTTTACATGGGATAGGGAAGGCAGAAAGGCAGCAGGAATGGGTAGTGGTATTAGAAATATTATACCACTATTGCAATTAAATAGAGAAGTTAGTCAAACAGAATCCCCTTTGATCGAGTTGAAGAAGAACGGCCTATAGGAGTAAAATTTGTAGACAGACGGCTATATGAACATTAAAGATTTGTTATTCAAAATGAGACCAGAATAGAGAAATGTTTTTGGTTACAAAGAGGGATTTTTGGAGCATGTTTAAGGCTGTTTTTCTGTGTCCATCGGAAGGAAACACTATTGGGCATGGTTCTGGGTAATGAAGTAGAGCAAATAGGTAACCTAGAAGTATGAGAACATTTAGAAATTAGTGGAGACGCCTACTATTGTTTTCCAAAATGATTTGGAAAGGAAAATTATGCTAGAGGACTGGAAGGTAGCAAAAGTGACATTGTTCTTCAAAAAGAAAACAAGGTTAAGCCAAGAAATTATATGCCAGTTAATTATAATTTCAGATGTTAGTAGACTACTAAAATCCACAATACGAGATGAAATTAGAAAACTCTTGGAGAATAAGGAATTGATTAAGGGTAATCAGAATGGATTCCAAAGCTTGACCCATCTTACAAATTGAAGAAAGAGGGAATAGTGAAGTGGATGGGGTTTATAAGGATTTTGAAAAAGCATTTGATGAGCTCCACAGAAGAGAGCAGTGATGTAATTTCATTAGCATCTGCATCAGTACACTCATGTCAAGGCCCAAAGACTATTTGTAACATGCCTCTCCTTCATACTAGTGCTCCACGTATCTCTCGGCCTCCATTCAACATTCTGCTTCCACCTGCAGGATATTGTCAGAGCTGCCATTCAATGTTGCTTCCTCTCGTCCAGTGAGAGGAAATAAAGGATTATTAGGAACTATTACAAACAGAGCAAGAAAAATTCTTAATATCACAGAACCTACAGTTCAATAAAATTGCAAACCCTGCAGCTTTTTTTACATCTATTTTCCTATGGGGAATTACCTGACCTCCACTTGGCAATAGTTCAGAGTTGCACATTTTAAATCAGCAGCTCAGTGTGTAGCAACTGGGGTGCATTTCAAAACTCCATAGAACAGCATGTTGATGCATTCCCAAGAATTGCCCTCAGCAAGAATTTTGAGAGACATACTGCAGGAATTTACAGTACAGGAGGATAATCCACCATGTCTGTGCCAGCTCTATACTAAAGCAATCCAAAACTATTTCCACTACCTTGTGCTATCCCCTGCTTTCTCCTGACAGCTCTGTATCTTCCCCGCTTCAAATATTTACCCAATTTTCCCCAAAGTCATGCCTCAACCAATCCCTCGATGGCCAATCTGGTCTTTGACATTATCTTGTTACTACCATCACTAAGCATCCTATCACCTCAAAATAGGAACTTGAACAGAATTAAACAGAAAAGTAAAACACTCTTCCATATAACAGAACAGCAGCAGATTTGTACCTATTCAAAAGATAATAAGCTGGCTCATATTATAATTGAAATTATTGAAGGAAGCCATTCAGCCCATCATACCTGTGTTGGGAATACAAAGTCTCAGAGCTTTTCAGTTGTTCTGACAATATCACTGGAGCAACCTCAACTCCACTGATTTTTGAAAACCCCTAACATATTTACTATATTGTGCTTGAGTACATGGCTCCATGTTGTATTGTCTACACTATGCTAAAAAATTGGCGGGGGGGGGGGGGGGGGTGCGAATTGGGAGTATAAAATGGACACAAAACCATCCAAATAGCATAACATCTAAACTATCTAACAGAGAGTGTCTTCCCTCAGGTCATCTATAAACCAATGGCCCACATGCTACCAACTGTGTACTATCTACACTGGGCCACTGTACAAGTAGAACAATCCATACATGCATGACAAAATGCTGCAATCAATGAAAGTTGCAAAAAAATGGAAGAGTGGTTTTTTATCACCTCACATAATCATTGTGTTAAAATTCAACTATTATTCAATTATTTCTAGCATCTGACAACTCTGCTCATTAAACATTTCATTGTTTTTAAAATAAGATTACTCTCTATACATTACCTGTATTTTGCATTAGACCATATATTTTATCAAAGAAATTGCCCACATTACCTCAGTCCCACAAAGCAATAGGATCAGTTGCTTCACTGTCTCTCCGATGGGTTTGTTCTCCATTTTTAGCTCGGCCAATTTTGTTTCCAGGGCAACAATTTTAGCCTCAGACCCCTGACAAATCAGAATCATAGACATTAGAGGCTCTTCACAAATGGAAAAAAATAGTCATTTGGATAACGGCTGAACCATTAATTAAACCAATTTTTCAAAAATTAAATATTGGGAAAACTGTAGTCATTATTCTGGGTCTCCGCTCCAAACTCTGCCCCCAGCTACCAACTCCATCCCTCTCTCTGGCAACAGTCTGAGATTTAATCTGTCTGCTCGCAACCTTGGTATCACATTTGACCCCTGAAATGAGCTTCAACCTCATATTCGCACCATCACTAAGATCGCCTATTTCCACCTCTAATATAGCCCGATGTTGCCCGCCTCAGTTCATCTGCTGCTGAAACTCTTGATCATGCCCTCAATGCCTCTAGACTAGACTATTCCAACACACTCCTGGCTGGTCTCCCACATTCTATCCTCCGTAAACTTAAGGTCATCCAAACTCTGCTACTCATGTCTTAACTCACACCAAGACCCGTTCACCTATCACCCCTGTGCTTGCTGACCTACATTGGCTCCAGGTCAAGCAATGCCTTGATTTTAAAATTCCCATACTTGTTTTCAAATCCCTCCATGGCCTTGGCCCTCCCTATCTCTGTAATCTCCTCTAGCCCACAGAACAACCTTCCATGATATCTGCGCTCCTCTAATTCTGATCACTTGAGCATCCCCAATTTTAATCATTCCACCAATGGTGGTTGCGCCTTCAGTTGCCTAGGCTCTACGCTCTGGAATACCCTCCCTACACCGCTCTGCTGCTCGACCTTGCTTTCCTCCTTGAAACCTACTTCTGACCAAGCTTTTAGTCATCTGACCTAATATCTCATGTGGCTCGGTGATGTGTTTGTTTTATAACACTCCTTTGCAGTGCCTTGGGACATTTTATAACGTTAAAGGCGCTATTTAAATATAATCACCCTAACATTTGTATCCTAGTTCAGTGGGAAGAAATATAAAAATACTTATTTGTTCACATCTTCTCAAGGCAACAGTACTCATTTTCTGGCTAATAAGAGAAATGTTTGCTTTGGAACGATATACTGAAGGCATCAAATCCCCACCACAAAGAGATAAGGCACTTTCTCTGGATAATATCAAGATACCCAACATTGCATGTACAAGTTCCAGTTTGCTCAGTTCCCAATTTATATCAAACAAAGCCTGTGGCATCTCCCAGTTTTGAGGATAAATCAGAGAGACTGTTACACCTGGGCGGTTTCTGGTAACTTTTGCTGACTGGCTGCAGGTACCTTTCATCAATCTGACGAGAGTTCCTGGCATCACAGCAGGTAGAAGAGGAGGAGGATGAAAACACATGCAAATACAGAGATAAAAATTTACCTGAATGTACCCAGACAAATGAAAAGAAATATAACTCCAAGCTTCTTAGGCCAGTTAATAATCTACTTAGGTAGAACTGCATTCTGCATAAATAAATTGGCTTCATTGCTATATATTGGGCGAACAGTCCAATTAGAACTAACATGAATTTTCAATAGAACATATTTTTTTTAAAAACTCCATTTCCAATCTGAACACAAGCATGAAGTATAACTTTCTATGCTAAACTTCCTACTTACTTTTGGGAGGTCAGCAGCAGACAGTTTATCCTGTTCATCCACCAACACAATGACATCCTGAAAAATAGCAATCCTTGGATTTAAAAAATATGAAATTGCTGCTTTTCATTCACTTTTCTGTGTTTTGTGGGGGGGGGGGGGCATTAAGGAGAAGGGATTTCAACATTTTAAAAAGTAATACGTTTCAAAATTTGGCTTCCAATTTCTTAAAAGTTCAGGCATCCTTATTTGTGGAACTTTTAAACAGATCTCCTTTAACACAAGGTCAAAGGAAGGTTTCATTCAAGGAGCTGGTAAGGTAATTTCCCTTAAGTACATCACCAACTCATCTGCCCCTCCCGGCAAAAAAAAAATCTACAAGGTGATGCAAATGTTATCTCTTGTTTGAAGTGCTATAGTTTTCAGTATTAGGTTCATTCTCTCACACTGTCCCTTCCAAGATGAAACACAGCAAGCAGCCTGGTTGCTGATCCAGAGATAACTGAGCTGGAATAAGTCAATATTGACTGGATACTGGCACATAGGATACAAGCAATGCCACCTGAAAAATGTTCAAAATCAGTAACTACTCAAAACATTACATTTGGTTTTAGATAAGACACTTTCCTAGGGTGACACTGGAAAGCTCTGCACTGTCTTGATCAAGACAGTATACTTAACACTAAGTAAGCAAATCATCATGAGGGGGAAACGGTTTTCAAAGATTATTGTACCCTTCATCGCTGAAAAAAGTGTTACTATGTCAGTTCCAATTACAGAGCTGGTCCTAGATATCTAACATTTTATAAATTAATAGAGACACAGGCATTAGTTCAGGTGGGTTAATAACTTTCGGCTGTCAGGTTGGGTCGATTTGGAATTTAAGAGCCATTGTGCTAGGCCAGATTTGTTCTGTATACAAAGGAATACTCTTACATTATTTATACCAGCTGAGTGCCTTTCAGGACGGACCCATGTCAAGTATATGAACCTCATTCTTCACAATAGAAGCATCAGAAGTAATGCAGAAACCTACTCTGCATGATAGTACAGGCAAGGACAAAATGGGCTGTGAGGTGCTAAAAATGTAGGAACTGGTTATTGTCTCTCATCTATTCCCAATTTCTTGCTTCTTTTCAAAGACAGCATTTGACCAATAGTGGCATCAAGGAGCCCTGGCAAAATTGGTCAATGGGATTCAGGAGAAAACTCTTCACTGGCTGGAGTCATAGCTAGCACATAAGCTCAGAAGTGTAGAAGTACACTGATGATTGCACAAGGTTCAGTCCAATTTGCAACTCCTCAGATACTAAGCAGCCTGTGTCCATATGCAGCCAGACCTGAACAGCATTCAGGCTTGGGCTGATAAGTGGCAGGCAATGACCATTGCCAACAACAGAGAATCTAACCATCTCCCTTGACATTCAATGGTATTACCATCGCTGAATCCCCCACTATCAACATCCTCGGGGTTACCATTGACCAGAAACTGAACTAGATCAGCCTTATATATACTATGGCTACAAGAGCAGGTCAGAGACTGGAAATTCTAGGTGAGTAACTCACCTCCTGACTCCCCAAAGCCTGTCCACCATCTACAAGGCATAAATCAGGACAATAATGGAATACTCTCCACTCTTGCCTGGATTAGTGTAGCTCCAACAGCACACAAGAAGCTCAACACAATCCAGAACAAAGCAGTCCGCTTGATCGGCACCCCATCCACCATCTTAAACATTCACTCCCTCCACCACCGATGCACAGTGGCAGCACTGCCTACCACATACAAGATACATTGCAGCAACTCACCACGCCTCCTTCGACAGTACGTTCCAAACCCACCACCTCTTCCACCTAGACGGACAAGGGCAGCAAACGCAAGGAAAAACCAACACCTGAAACTTCCCCTCCAAGGCACACATTATTCTGGCATGAAACTATATCACCGGTCCTTCACTGTCACCGGACCAAAATCTTGGAACTCCCTTCTTAAAAGCACTGTGGAAGTACCCAAACCAGAGGAATGCAGGGTTCAAGAAGGCAGCTCACCACAACCTTCTCAAGAGCAAACTCACCACCAACTTTTCAAGGGCAATTAGGGATGGTCAATAAATTCTGGCCTAGCCAGCGACGCCCATATCGCCCAAATGAATAAGAAAGAATTTTGGGATGGCCAACAAATTCCAAGAAAGAATAAAAACAGTGCCTCTTCTTTGGCTTCACAGGTATCAGAACACCACTGTTACCCATTTCAAGGGTCTGCTCTTCAAAGGTCAGCTTAGATAGAAACATAGAAAATAGGAGGAGTAGGCCATTCGGCCCTTCGAGCCTGCTCTGTCATTCATTATGATCATGGCTGATCATCCAACTCAGTAGCCTGTTCCCGCTTTCGCCCCATACCCTTTGATCCCTTTAGACCCAAGAGCTATATCTAACTCCTTCTTGAAAATATACAATGTTTTGGTCTCAACTGCTTTCTGTGGGAGTGAATTCCACAGGCTCACCACTCTCCGGGTGAAGAAATTTCTCCTCATCTCAGTCCTGAAAGGTTTAACCCGTATCCTTAGACTATGACACCTGGTTCTGGACTCCCCCACCATCGGGAACATCCTTCCTGCATCTACCCTGTCAAGTCCTGTTAGAATTTTATAGGTTTCTATAAGATACCCCCTCACTCTTCTGAACTCCAGCGAATATAATCCTAACCGACTCAATCTCTCCTCATACGTCAGTCCCACCATCCCAGCGATCAGTCTGGTAAACCTTCGCTGCACTTCCTCTATAGCAAGAACATCCTTCCTCAGATAAGGAGACCAAAACTGCACACAATATTCCAGGTGTGGCCTCACCAAGGCCCTGTATAACTGCAGCAAGACATCCCTGCTCCTGTACTCAAATCCTCTCACTATGAAGGCCAACATACCATTTGCCTTTCTTACCGCCTGTTGCACCTGCATGCTTACCTTCAGCGACTGGTGTACGAGAACACCCAGATCTCACTACATATTCCCCTCTCTCAGTTTATAGTCATTCAGATAATAATCTGCCTTCCTGTTGTTGCTACCAAAGTGGATAACCTCATATTTATCCACATTATACTGCATCTGCCATGCATTAGCCCACTCAACTTGTCCAAATCACCCTGAAGCCTCTCTGCAGCCTCCTCACAACTCACCCTCCCACCCAGTTTTGTGTCATCTGCAAATTTGGAGACATTACATTTAGTTCCCTCATCTAAATCATTAATATATATTGTGAATAGCTGGGGTCCTAGCACCGATCCCTGGTACCCCACTAGTCACTGCCTGCCATTTGGAAAAAGACCCATTTATCCCTACTCTTTTTTTCCTGTCTGCCAACCAATTTTCTATGCATCGCAATACACTACCCCCAATCCCATGCGCTTTAATTTTACACGCTAATCTCTTATGTGGGACTTTGTCGAAAGCCTTCTGAAAGTCCAAATAAACCACATCCACTGACTCCCCCTCATCAACTCTACTTACACCCTCGAAAAATTCTCATAGATTTGTCAAGCATGATTCCCTTTCGTAAATCCAAGCTGACTCTGCCCAATTCGACCACTATTCTCTAAGTGCTCGGCTATAAAATCTTTGATAATGGACTCTAGAATTTTCCCCACGACCGACATCAGGCTGACTGGTCTATTATTCCCTGTTTTCTCTCTACTTCCCTTTTTAAATAGTGGGGTTACATTTGCTACCCTCCAATCTGTAGGAACTGTTCCAGAGTCTATAGAATCTTGGAAGATGACCACCAATGCATCCACTATTTCTCGGGCCACTTCCTTAAGTACTCTGGGATGCATACCATCAGGCCCTGGGGACTTATCGACCTTCAATCCCATCAATTTCCCCAACACCATTTCTCTACTAATACTGATTTCTTTCAGTTCCTCTCTCTCACTAAACCCTGTGCTCCCCAACATTTCTGGCATGATATTTGTGTCCTCCTTTGTGAAGACAGAACCAAAGTATGCATTTAGTTGGTCAGCCATTTCTTTGTTCCCCATAATAAATTCCCCTGTTTCTGACAGTAAGGGATGTACATTTGTCTTCACCAATCTTTTTCTCTTCACATACCTATAGAAACTTTCAGACAGTTTTTATGTTCCCTGCAAACTTGCTCTCGTATTCTATTTTCCCCTTCTTAATCAATCCCTTGGTCCTCCTTTGCTGAATTCTAAACTGCTCCCAATCCTCGGGTCTGTTGTATTTTCTGGCAGATTTATATGCCTCTTCCTTGGATCTAATGCTATCTCTAATTTCCCTTGTAAGCCATGGTTTGACGGCCATTTTACTTTTGCGCCATTCATTGATAAACAATTGTTGCAGTTCATCCAAGCGCTCTTTAAGTGTTTGCCATTGCCTATCCACCGTCATCCCTTGAAGTAACGTTTCCCAATCCGTCATAGCCAACTCGCGCCTGATACCCTGATAGTTTCAGGACCCTAGTCTCAGAATCAACTGCGTCACTCTCCATCTTGATGAAGAATTCTATCACATTATGGTCGCTCATCCCCAAGGGGTCTCGCACCACTAGATTGTCAATTATTCCTCTCTCATTACACAATACCCAGTCGAGGATGGCCTGTTCTCTAGTTGGTTCCTCAACGTAATGGTCCCGAAAACCATCCCGTATACACTCAAAGAATTCCTCGTTTACAGATTGTGACTAATTTGATTTGCCCAATCTATATGCAGATTAAAGTCACCCATAATTACAGATGTTCCTTTATCACATGCATCTCTAATTTCCTGTTTAATGCCATTCCCATCACCACTACAGTTTGGGGGTCCATATACAAACCCCACTAACTTTTTTGCCCCTTAGTGTTTCTCATCTCAGCTCTACCCACACAGATTCCACATCGTCAGAGCTAATATCCTTCCTCACTATTGCGTTAATTTCCTCTTTAACCAGCAATGCAACTCCACCGCCTTTTGCTTTTTGTCTGTCCTTCCTAAATATGAATACCGCTGGATGTTCATTTCCCATCCTGGTCACCTTGCAGCCATGTCTCCGTAACCCCGACTATATCATACCCACTTACATCTATTTGCGTGATTAATTCATCCACTTTATTGCAAATGCTCCGCGCGTTAAGGCACAAAGCCTTAAGGCTTGTCTTTTTAACATTACTTGTTCCCTTCCCACTATTTTTCACTGTGACCCTGTTTGATTCTGGCCCTTGATTTCTCTGCCCATCACTTTTCTTATTCCCCCTACTGTCTTTTGTTCTTGTCTTTGATCCCCCTCCTGACTCCTTGCAAAGGTTCCCACCCCCCTGCCATTTTAGGTTAAACCCTCCCCAACCACTCTGGCAAATACTCCCCCCAGGACATCAGTCCCAGTCCTGCCCAGGTGTAACCCGTCCAGTTTTTACTGGTCCCACCTCCCCCAGAACCGGTCCCAATGTCCCAGGAATCTAAAACCCTCCCCCCTCACACCACCTCTTCAGCCACGTATTCATCCAATATATCTTGCTATTTCTACTCTGACTAGCACGTGGCACTGGTTGTAATCCTGAGATAAGTAATCCTTTGAGGTCCTTCTTTTCAACTTACTGCCTAGCTCCCTATATTCTGCTTTTAGGACCTCATCATTTTTTTACCTATGTCGTTTGTACCAATGTGTACCACAACCACTGGCTGTTCACCCTCCCCCTTCAGAATGTCCTGTAGCCACTTTGAGAAATCCTTGACCCTAGCACCAGGGCGGCAACATACCATCCTGGAGTCTATTTTGCAGACACAGAAACGCCTATCTAGTCCACTTACAATTGAATCCCCTATAACGATTGCATTCCCACACTTTTTACTCTTCTCCTGTGCAGCAGAGCCAACCGTGGTGCAATGAATTGGGCTGTTGCGGCTTTCTCCTGAGAGGCCATTCCCTCCCAACAGTATCCAAAGCAGTTTATCTGTTTTGCAGGGGAATAGAAACAGGAGATTCCTGAACTGCCTGCCTCGTCCTCTTGCTCTGCCTGGTGGTCACCCATTCCTTCCTGCCTGTGGAGTCTGAGCCTGCGGTGTGACCACCTCTCTATACGTGCTATCCACGATACTATCCGCCTCGTGGATGCTCCACAGTGTCTCCAGCTGCCGCTCCAGCTCCAAAACCCAGACTTCCAGGAGCTACAGCTGGAGACACTTCCTGCACATGCCAGTCCCGGGCACTGGAAACGTTCCCGGCTTCCGACATGGAGCACGAGGCGCAGACCACGGCTTTGAGCTCTACTGCCATGACTTAACCCCTTAAATTAACCTTTTGGAAGATCTTAATGTCAAATAATATCAGTTACACTAGGGCCCTTCTTCCCTGGTCCTCGTTACTACAGAACTCCCTTAAAAAAAAAACTACTTACTATATATGAAATAAACTGGAAACCTTTCTTAACTTACGATACTTAACCAGCTATTTAGAGCTATTCCCTAACAGCAGTGACTCACCAACCAATCACCTTGCAGTTTTCCTGAGACGTCACTGTTGGCTTTTTTTTTTCAAAACTCCGGCGCACTGGAAGAGGTCCGACTGCTCTCTGCTCCTGAAGGTAAGTGAAGGCCCCGAGCCTCGCTCATCAGCTATTCACCCACAAGGGGCATCACAGAACACCTAATCCTTTCTTTAATCTCACAACCCATCTGCATTCACCCTATAGTGACTGGGAGTCAGGAACCTTAACTGACTTTCGCTCTCCTAAATTCAAAGATACAAGGCAAATTGTACCACTCCAACTGAGACCTTAGCAAACAGCAGCTATCTGATGTGTTTCGAAATTTCCAATTTTGTGTTAAAACTTGGAATCTATATTTTTAAAACTGAAGAGGCTGACCTTTGGCTGTTTTTTTTTAAAAAGGAAGTTTAACAAAACAAAGAACAGTATAGCACAGGAACAGGCCATTCGGCCCTCCAAGCCTGCGCCGATCTTGATGCCTGCCTAAACTAAAACCTTCTGCACTTCCGGGGTCCGTATCACTCTATTCCCATCCTCTTCAAGTATTTGTCAAGATGCCTCTTAAACGTCTCTATGGTACCTGCTTCCACCACCTCCCCCGGCAACAAGTTCCAGGCACTCACCACCCTCTGTGTAAAGAACTTGCCTCGCACATCCCCTCTAAACTTTGCCCCTCTCACCTTAAATATATGTCCCCTAGTAACTGACTCTTCCACCCTGGGAAAAAGCTTCTGACTATTCATTCTGTCCATGCCGCTTATAACTTTGTAAACCTCTATCATGTCGCCCCTCCACCTCCGTCGTTCCAGTGAAAACAATCCGAGTTTCTCCAACCCTTCCTCATAGCTAATGCCCTCCAGACCAGGCAACATCCTGGTAAACCTCTTCTGTACCCTCTCCAAAGCCTCCACGTCCTTCTGGTAGTGTGGCGACCAGAATTGCACGCAATATTCTAAGTGTGGCCTAACTAAAGTTCTGTACAGCTGCAGCATGACCTGCCTATCTTTATACTCTATGCCCCGACCGATGAAGGCAAGGATGTCATATGCCTTCTTGACTACCTTATCCACCTGCGTTGCCACTTTCAGTGACCTGTGGACCTGTACGCCCAGATCTCTCTGCCTGTCAATACTCCTAAGGGTTCTGCCATTTACTGTATACTTCCCACCTGCATTAGACCTTCCAAAATGCATTACCTCACATCTGTCCGAATTAAACTCCATCTGCCATTTCTCCGCCCAAGTCTCCAACCGATCTATATCCTGCTGTATCCTCTGACAATCCTCATCACTGTCCGCTACTCCACCAACCTTTGTGTCGTCCGCAAACTTACTAATCCGACCAGCTACATTTTCCTCCAAACCATTTATATATACTACAAACAGCAAAGGTCCCAGCACTGATCCCTGCAGAACACCACTAGTCACATCCCTCCATTCAGAAAAACACCCTTCCACTGCTACCCTCTGTCTTCTGTGACCGAGCCAGTTCTCCTCTGATCCCATGTGACTTCACCTTTTGTATCAGTCTGCCATGAGGGACCTTGTCAAAGGCTTTACTGTTATCCATATAGATAAGATCCACTGCCCTTCCTTCATCAATCATCTTTGTCACTTCCTCAAAAAACTCAATCAAATTAGTGAGACACGACCTCCCCTTCACAAAACCATGCTGCCTCTTGCTAATAAGTCCATTTGTTTCCAAATGGGAGTAAATCATGTCCCGAAGAATCCTCTCTAATAATTTCCCTACCACTGACGTAAGGCTCACCGGCCTATAATTTCCTGGATTATCCTTGCTACCCTTCTTAAACAAAGGAACAACATTGGCTATTGTCCAGTCCTCTGGGACCTCACCTGTAGCCAATGAGGATGCAAAGATTTCTGTCAAGGCTTCAGCAATTTCTTCCCTTGCCTCCCTCAGTATTCTGGGGTAGATCCCATCAGGCCCTGGGGATTTATCTACCTTAATGCTTTGCAAGACACCCAATACCTCCTCCTTTTTGATAATGAGATGACTGAGACTATCTACACTCCCTTCCCTAAGCTCATCATCCAAGTCCTTCTCCTTGGTGAATACTGATGCAAAGTACTCATTTAGTACTTCGCCCATTTCCTCTGGCTCCACACATAGATTCCCTTCTCTGTCCTTGAGTGGGCCAACCCTTTCCCTGGTTACCCTCTTGCTCTTTATATACGTATAAAAAGCCTTGGGATTTTCCTTAATCCTGTTTGCCAATGACGTCTCATAACCCCTTCCAGCCCTCCTGACTCCTTGCTTAAGTTCCTTCCTACTGTCTTTATATTCCTCAAGGGATTCGTCTGTTCCTAGCCTTCCAGCCCTTACGAATGCTTCCTTTTCCTTTTTGACGAGGCTCACAATATCCCGCGTTATCCAAGCTTCCCGAAACTTGCCAAACTTGTCCTTCTTCCTCACAGGAACATGCTGGTCCTGGATTCTAATCAACTGACGTTTGAAAGACTCCCACATGTCAGATGTTGATTTACCCTCAAACAGCCGCCCCCAATCTAAATTCTTCAGTTCCTGCCTAATATTGTTAAACTTAGCCTTCCCCCAATTTAGCACCTTCACCCGAGGACTACTCTTATCCTTATCCACAAGTACCTTAAAACTTATGGAATTATGGTTACTGTTCCCGAAATGCTCCCCTACTGAAACTTCGACCACCTGGCCGGGATCATTCCCCAATACCAGGTCCAGTACAGCCCCATCCCTAGTTGGACTATCTACGTATTGTTTCAAGAAGCCCTCCTGGATGCTCCTTACAAATTTTGCCCCATCCAAGCCCCTAGCACTAAGTGAGTCCCAGTCAATATAGGGGAAGTTAAAATCACCCACCACTACAACCCTGTTACCTTTACATCTTACCAAAATCTGTCTACATATCTGCTCCTCTACCTCCCACTGGCTGTTTGGAGGCCTGTAGTAAACCCCCAACATCATGACCGCACCCTTCCTATTCCTGAGCTCCACCCTATTGCCTCGCTGCATGACCCCTCCGAGGTGTCCTCCCGCAGTACAGCTGAGATATTCACCTTAACCAGTAATGCAACTCCCCCACCCCTTTTACATCCCCCTCTGTCCCGCCTGAAGCTTCTAAATCCTGGAACATTTAGCTGCCAATCTTGTCCTTCCCTCAACCAAGTCTCTGTAATAGCAACAACATCATAGTTCCAAGGTGAACTATGAACAAGTTTTGCTGGAAAGAATATAATTTCAAGTAAACACCACAGGGGATTTGACTTAAGAGCTAATCTTTGCTGTGACAAGACAGAATTGATGATTACCATGGGACTTGCTTGGAAAAAAGAGTTGATTTTCACTTTGAACTGCTTAAAGATGCAGATCTTCGGACTAAGAGGGGCAGGTGGAATCAAAATATGGACCAGCAAGGAGATCAGAAGAAAAAACAGACAACTGTTACCTCTCTTTAAAGACTCCCTGCTACAAAAACAAAAGCCTGTATGAAGTTGTATTCTTGCCTCTTATATTTTGGAGAACTCCTGAATGTTTGCAGAAACCTTGCATCTTTAAAAAGGACTTTGCATCGAATGTGTGAGAACTGACACTTTTGTTGCTACACACCTGATGGAAGACCTATGTGAAGCCTTCTGCAGTTGAATTTCTTTGACCACCTACCAAAACAGACTGTTCATCAACATCATCTGGAAAGATTCCTAGTGGCAGCCCCATTCGACTTTGGGACACCTGGCCAAAACAAAGGACTTCCATATGCAGTTGAATTTTTTTTTATTCCTTCTATTTCTTTGTGACAGCTGTAAACAAAAATCCTTTTTTATCCCCCCAGTTAACCCGTTTTTGGATGTGTGTGTGTGTGTGCGTGAGGGCTGGGCTAAAAATATGGGGCTTTAATATCTCAATTCACATATATATTTACTTCATTATTGGTAAAAACTTGGTTTATAATAAACAGATTTTTTTGGTTTATTAAAGAAACCTGGTCGGTGTGCTTTATTCTGGGGACAAATAGAGTATCTAATTAGTTGTTTCAGTAAATGGGAGAATTTGCTATGTTGTGACTTGTGGAGCAGTGGGACTGAATTAACAGTGCACTCCTCCCACCTCGGTCGTAGCAGATGCTAGACACAGATCTAAGGTAGGGCCTTTCTAACTGATACGATTCAGTGACCAATCTTGTGGTGCATTTACCCATTTAGCCATCATTTCCCAATCCTCTATGTAATGCAAGTTTGGGAAGATATTTAAAAACCATACAACATATGAACATAACAATTACAGGAAAAAAAATGTATACATGAAGGAAAAGACAAATGCATCATAAACCACCTTAATTAACTCAGGGACGTGGTAAGCATCCAGCAAATTTCGAATTCCTCTGTAGATATTTGCTGGGATTACAATATCCTGGAAGAAACAAAACAAATTTAAATTAAATACTACTGAAAGAAATGTCTAGAAATTGTATAACTGGAATTACTTGAAATGTAATTTGCTTCTCTAACTCCAGCCATGTCATTAAATGAGATCTCGTGTACTTAAAAGCTACAGTTTTAAGTATAATAGATACATGTCAGACATGACATGCATTATCTAGCTAGAATGAAATGGTACCATCTTGTTCAGCTGATGAAAGTATTGTCTCAAATGCTCCTCCTTGGCCTGCACCTCAGAGTCACTCATGCTGTCAATCAAGTTATAAAGAAAATAGCCAACAGCTTCTGCAAGAAAGAAAAAAAAGATAATCACGCCACAAATTACTGAGATTGTCACATTATCAAGATTAATCTATTACAAATCATTTGTAAGCGCTTGGGTTTAAGAGTCTGAAATGGCAACAATCGTCAATGAGGCACGTGGATTGTGCTACTTAACAGCATTTACGGCAGACAACTCAGTACAAAGAATGCTAAATAGAAGCCAAACAAAAAAACTTTTGGATGTACACCAACATACTTTCAATATCATAACAGCAACATCAACATTTGGCACAAACATATTGCTTCTCAGTAAATGCATCAATTTTTTATTTAAAATTAAATATCAAAAAGCTACAAATACAAAACTGGCTCAAGTTTTCAATTAATAAGAAACCTCACATGGAGCCGAAAGATACGCAAGGGTCTTCTAAACACACATTTTAAAAATTTCACTTCCAAAAAAAAAGCAATCAGTGTTACTCCTGTAATCCTTCGAACCCCATCATTAGATAGAACAGATTTGTGGACGAGTTACAATCAAAGAAATTGAAACACTACCAGTCGCTCCTGGAGAATTCTGGCAATAACGCTCATCTTTGTACAACAATTCCGTTATCTAGGAAGACAAAATAATAATATATTGTAGGTGATAGAGGAACACAAGGACAAGCAGTGGTTGGAATTGTATTTTCTAAATAGCAAAGCACTTTTCGATAAAGGTATTAATCAACAGTACATTGTGGCATTTCATCTGTAAAGTACTGCACAGAACATTTTCTGCTCAATAGCTGACTTGCTTCAGGAAATAAACTCTGAACAAAATGTGAACATCTTCCAAGGACAGGGACTTTCTTACTTAAAAGAATCTATTTAGCTATCCTAATGCTGAATTAATGACCACATATTTTTTAAAATATAAATGTTTACAGTAACATTTAATTAATTTAAAGCTGATATGAATTAACTGAAGAATTTGCCAGAGGGTTAAAAGTGATCTCTATAAATACTACATCTCCACATAGCACTGAATCAGTGATTCATTAAAAGGCAGAAGAAAATTTACATGAAGAAAAATTAGGGTTTTCGATCTCTCTCAATATTCTACCATAATTGAAAGATGAAAATAAGAATTTTTTGATTCTAGTTTGCACTGTTCTGGTTAAACATGCAGCTAAACGAATTTAGTTATTTGGCAGCACTTACCTTGGTGAGAAAATCAATATCGTTAGACCTGTAGAGGGCAGCAAAACATCATATTTCAATTAAACACATTTTGATAAATAATCAGTTTTATATGAAGTACAGAACTGTCTAAAAGCTTTAAAAAAAAAACAAAGAAACGAGTTTTCTGAAACAAAACATCCAATTACGCCTTCCATTACATTTTAACAGATTTTTCAACTGAACTCTTACCAAATTACTGGATCAAAGTCAAAATTATGAGTGGGTGTTGTCATCAAATTAATCAAAAAATGTTTTCTTTTCTAAACTAGATACATTTTGTGCTCTTGGATGTGGGCTGTGCAGTCAGTACTCAGGGCAAGGTGTACGAGGGGTCTACAGTACAGGCTAGGAGCAAGATGGATGAGGACTGTATCAAATGAATGATGGGCACGATGAGCAAATACTGCATGGTATGGACGAGGGGTAAGGCAATGTGGACAAGGGCCATACAGTATGGATGAGAAACAAGGCAGACCACCTTCTGCTGTATTCCCATAATATGCTTTTATCCCAAATGGCGTTCCTTATTATTTCCATTTGCCTCACCAGCAGATCTATACGATGAGTTAGTTGTCAATTTACCAGTAAATCGTGGAGTGCAGTCTTATGTTGTGGACTTTTGCCAGCAACCAGCTGTGTTTAAACTGCTCAAATTCATTCACTTAACAGACTTGCAGATACGACATGGCTCTTAGCGCGGGCAAGTGGATCTGAGTCCACGAAAAGATCAGCCACGATCTTATTGAATGGCGGAGCAGGCTCGAGGGGCTGGACGGCCTACTCCTGCTCCTAGTTCTTATGATCTTCCTTTCCATTTTAGTTAAATTATTTTTGAATTTGCACAAACATAATTATTGATCATGATGCTGAGTCCCAGCAAAACTAAGGAGAGTGTGAATTCATACCCTTAAAAAGTTCTTTTTAAATAAACATTTGAAACAAAAAAAAACTTTAATTCCCATGAGATTTCCAGGAACGAGAATCAAGTACAGTTAAATGGTATGCATTAATTGCAAAGTGTCTGCATTCTTTACAAGAATTAAAATTTGTTTTCTAACCTTCTGTTATGCAAGTGAGAATAAATCACACATTTTGGGCCTCACAGTTCTAAACATTAAAGCAATTACTTAGTATTCAACAATGTTAGAAAGGTGTTCTGCTTTAATGCAGGTACTGCAGACACAACAAATTATTAAAAATGTACTTACAAAGGCAAAGTTTTGATGGTAAATTTAAGTGCATGTTACACTGAGGACTGCATTTAAGGAGACTGTGTAGCCATTTATAGCTAGTAACTTTAAAAAGCCAAGTTGTCTTACTTGTATTTCCTACAATCTCTTAGAACATGGACATATAATACGACACAACAACCATAGTATGTTTTCAGTTCAAAGGAACTGACAGTGGGAAAAACAGCACTGCTACCACTTGGTATATTTCCTGACCTATAAAATTTGCCATGCAGACCTGAACCTATGTTGAGTAAACTTGTGTCGACTGGAACATGTTCAGTTGACTTGAATGCCCAGGGCTACGGAGGATAAAGAAAAATCACCCAGAGTTCTCATTCCTGATCACTTTGCAGCAGCTCTGGCATTTAACCATACCCCAGTCACAGAGCTTTTTCAAATAAAAATTTGGCATTCAAAATTCTAAAAAGCTACTTAGCTGGGATCAATTATCTCACTTTTCAAAAGTCTCCATCTTCTACCCCTCTGTTCCTGCAGACTACCACTCCTTCTCCAACCTTCCCTTTCCCTTCCAAAATTTCAAATCCATTCATATCTCTGTTACAGCTCTTCCTGTTTGAATCCTCCAATCTGTTTCTCCACCCCCCCCACCCTTACAAGGCACCGTAATAGCTCTAATGGCTGCAAATTATTTTTTCTGTGATTGTGATCATGATGCTTTATCGCCCCTTGACTTCTCTGCAGTCTTTGATATGGTCGATCACATCATCCACCTCCAACAACTCTCCTCTGTTGTCCAGCTCAATGGGACTGCACACACTTGGTTATCTGAATGTAGCCAGAATATCTAAAGCAATGGCTCCCTTACTACCCCACACCATCTCCTTGGGTGACTTCACAGGAGCTACCCATAGCCCTTTTCTTCATTTTTTGGTGGTATCATCCGATATGTAAGCTGGCACACAGCTCTAGCTTACAGCACTCTGAAACATTTCTGCCATAAATGCGAGTCAGGAAGGTTTACTCAGTGACTTAATTACCAACAGATCAACTTGTCATTCAGTTAAACCAGAACAGACATTCAACTTTATTGTTACATACATGTGGCATGGGTTATTCAGAGCCAGCTCTCTGGAAGACTGAGCTGATATTGCAAGAGCTCCATCAAGCACAAAAATGCAGTTTTGATCCAAAATTCATTCGGTTGGTAGCGGAGGTATGTATTAGTGAATAAAGAAATTCAGGCTAAATGAATCTGTGCTCTGTCAGTAACAAATTAAAGCTTTACTATAAAAAATACAAAATGCAGTCATGCCAAAGGTTGCATCATATTTGCAACCATTTAGAATATCTGAATGATTAACCAAACAATATTGAAATGTAAAAGTATTAGCACTTCAGCGCTTCACTGGAGCATGGCATTGTAATTGCTGGTTAAATATATAAAGCACATTTCAGCAGTCAATGATGATTTTGCTACAGATGGGGCCCCTAATAAATACAAAATTATTTTTCTACTAAAATACCAAATTAAACAGCAATTGGTAGAACATTTAATTACCAATGCAAGTATTTACACAGGCCTACAACTTTAATGCAACCTAATTAATCATATCAATAACAGACAGTACTAACTGGCTCCTCAACTATTCAAATTTGTTCAAATGCTAGGATTTTTAAAAAATAGACTATCAACTTACCTTTTAAATCCTAAAATAAGACTCCCTCTGAAACTACTTAAATCCACTGCAGGATTTTTAGGTAACGACACTGCCGAGAGAAATGTGCATCAATGATTTAGAAAAATTATAAATTTAAACAGCCAGCACCAAAATCATTTTTTTCAAAAAAGAAATTATTTTAGAATATTCCACTCATTCATTTATTTTTAAAGCATTTACTTTACATTGCTCTCAAGGTGATAAATGACAGAAATTGCTTTGCAAGTCCAGCACCAAATTAGAAAAACAGCAGCAGTGTAACAACCACTGTAGATGCTATTACAAAAGGATCAGGAACCTGCATGGACATAGATCAGCTCATTTATGTAGATTACAATATCAAATACATTAGTTTCCTCGTCAATTTCTCTAAATGCTGTATATTTCTATGGTGTAATTATAATCAACTGATCACCGTCTTTTTTTTGAAAGTTCAAACGTTTTCATGAGTTAAAACATCAGAGGCAAATCAAATGTCAGCACCAGTTCTGTATTAATGATATTATTACTTGTGATGATTGCACCTTGTACTTACATTTGATAAGAAGTTGCAAAATCCTCAAGGGTGAATTTCCTCAAATCTGCTGCTGCTCCACTACTGTAACTCCACCAGAAGCGCAGCGGAAATCTCAGCAGAGCAGTAGTAGCTTGAAGGAAATTCTTGCCCTCGTGTTCAAATCAATTTGTTTTTAAATAAAGCCAGGGCATCAATATTAGATATCACAATATTTATAATGCTATTTTTAAAATAACATCTGGAAAAATGGGTCATTGTGCTGGACCTTCCAGTACTTACACATAGAATAAACCTTGTCCAAATGTCCATTTATAGCTTCTGTTCTGAGTTCAGAGGCATAAAATCCAACTGTGTTGACCAGACATCCATTTTCCTTTACAGACAAAGCAACCATCAGATCTATTCATTTTCCCTTCTTTTCACTGAATGTTAGACTTTCTTTGACCCATTAAGTAAACTTACCATGTTGTGCAAATAGCACTTAATTAAAAGGTTTAATAATTTGCCAAAGTTTATGCTATGAATACCAATTTGGCTATTTCTAAAACAAATGAATAAATCTTTTATCCAGCTACCTGTATTTAGTACCAGTGGTACAGTGTAATGCACATAATCATGAACAGCTAATAGATAAACTAAATAAAAGCAATTAAGGCAACAGCTGCATGTGAAGTTAATGAAATAAATTAAAAACAAATGATTCAAAAACAAACCTGGTGACAAAAGAATAAAATATTCTGTACATATTGCTGATGTCCCATTTATTCTAATCCTACAATATTCCTGTCGGCTTCTTTAGAGTATTAGGAACAATAACTATACTATTCTAACGCAATTTCATCAATAGCAGCAAGCTTACATAATGTGGATTTGTTCTATTTGTCGTTGCCTCGGGACATTTTACTACATTAAAGGTGCTATATAATGCAAGCTGTTGGTGTTCATTTAAAGATATTATTGATACAAACCTCAAGCTGGGTACGAGCTACCTCGACACTGTCAAATGACGACTGCACGTAGTTTGCATAGGTCTCCACATCAGGTTCTACTCCTAGATTCTGCATGGCTTTCAGTACTTCTATAGTCCCTGTAAATTAGTATAGTTATTTGTACATAACTATTTTATTTAATTGTGAATACACATATATAACAGCAGCTTATTAAATACATTTCCTTCTCTATCCACTTGAGAAATGCTAAGGTACATGCCACCCCAAGCCTTTTGTAGAACTATTTCATATGCAACACAACAGTGGACTTTTGTTAGAGTTCCACCCAAAATGTTAATCTGCATTTCCACTTCAGATGCTCACTGCTGTATTTTTGCAGCACTTTGTTTTTTTATTTACAAAAATTGAATTCAAGCATGGTCAACACATTTAAACAGTGTCACATTTTTGCCCTAGTTGTCCACCTCCAAGTGCTAAGTGGAATGACCCAGGGATAAGTGCTAGGATTTAGATTAAAAATCCCAATGAAAACTGACCAAATTCACAGGTAGTAGGGATCAATAATTCTGAGAAACTAGCCAAGGACCTACAAACTGAATTACATAAAATACGTTTAACATATACATGTTAACTATGTGAGTGGACAAAACCATGACAGATGACATTTAATACAGACCAGTGCAAAATATAACTAGTAGGACGAAAAAAACTTCATGAATGGTGTTGAATGAAAGCACGGGCATTTACAGAGCGCCTTTCACATTCAAAGGACATCCCAAAGTGCTTTATAGTCATGAAGTATTTTGGAAGTGGAATAACTGTTGTAATATAAACAAAAGAGGCAACTACTTTGTGTGTTACAAGGTCCCACAACAAGATAAATGAGCAACTAATCTATATAGGTGATGTTGATTGAGTGGTAACTATCAACCAGGACACTGGGAGAACTCCATTGCTCTTCTTGGGAAAAAGCCACGGGATGTTTTACGTGCATCACAAGTGCAGATATGGTCCTTGGTTTAATGCTTCATCTAAAACTAACACTGTAGTTAAAGATGAAGTTAAAAGGCATCATAGAATCTTAACACTTGATACTTAACAAATCAATCACTCTGGAGAAGCATTCAAAACAAAGAATAATTATGAACTGTTTAGTCAGTATAGTGGAGATCAAGTTGAAGGAAGCCATTCTCAAACTGTCAAATGCTGTCATCAGGACTTGCCTTGAGTACTGTGTCCAGTTCTAGTCAGTGAGACACAAGCTCTGAAGGCAATGCCCAAGACAGCCACAACATTAATCTGTAGCGTTAGAGGATTGACCTTTTGGGATTTGGCCTTTTTAAAGTCGTGAAAGAAGGTAATGGAGTGAACCTCAGAGACATTTAAGACAGTAAACAGTATAGAACAGATAAATTCATACCATCACTGCAATTAAACCATTACAGAAGGACAAGGGAGCACAGGTTCAGACAAGCAAAATCAGAACTGCTGTGCTTCTTCGCAGCAAGTAAATCAACTAGTGGAATAGACTTCTGGTATGTTGTGCAGGTTATAACCCTAGGATCATTTAAGAAACATTTGGGTGGTGCATGGGGCTGTGGGGTGGGAAAATAGGTTCCCTGGATGGATGAGTTTAGATGGACCAAATAACCCTTCAGCTCCAAATTCTGATTTTTAAGATTAAATGTGCATTTGCAAGATCATGGGCTCAAATCACAGATTAGCAGTGAGAAATTAAGAGTTGGGGATAATAACAACTATATCCTCCATATCACCCCACCTCTACAACAGTTCTTTTAGGGCAAGGAACAGAAGAGGAAGAACATCCTTTACTGAGTTGAATGAACGTTTTGACTCTGTGTAGTGATGCATAAAATCACAGCTGTAAATCAACAGGTCAAGGAAACATTTAGCACATTTTGACAGCCACTGTCCAATCTAAAGCAGCTTTAGCTGTCATTTTAAAAACAAATTTGTTCTGAGAATTATCTACAACCTTTATACCACATTAAATTATAAAACAGCTATGTCAAGACATTTATCTATTGTCTCAGCTCTGAATCTTGCCCCTTTACATACTTCATCACGAACTACCTATTACTCACTGCAACAAAAGCAAAATAATCTCACTGCAAAAAAGTAAAACAATTAAAGGAGCTGTCCTTGGAATTTACATGCTGTTTGCAATTTAACTTGAAAGATGACTTCAAACACAAAACTTTACAGCTCACTCCCAGCATTGCAATAATGCTCTACTTCCTCTTGAATCACATCAGAAGCAAATGCAACAATTCTGTTATTAAGAGAGGACTTGTCAGCTGATGCGACATCTTCGAAGTAAGGCAGCATATGCTGTTCACAGCTCATCAGCTACCTCTGTCAGTTATTTGTAAATTTAAAATTTGCTTAAAGCTCTTCTAGCCTGGAGTGCCACCTTTAGAAAGTAAAGTAGCCTTCAATATTTTATGCAGTGCGCTACAGTGCTGATAATCCAAAGTGATTTCCCTTTGAGCACAAATGTATATGTGGGGCTAGTCACTCTAAATTAAAGTCACACCACTTTCCCTATTTTGCCCTAGAACAACTCCATATTCATTTTTGTATGTACACATTATTGTATTTTTTGCAGGGAGGAGCTGGAAGAGAGAAAATTTTAAGGAAAACCAACATATGCTTGCTGAGGCTTTTTTTTTTAAAACAGTCTGAAGGTTATTCGTCAAACTAGTCTTATACTTTAACAAAAGGGAGGGGGATTCACTAAGGGGATACTTATTAATGACCTATGTACCTAAAAATAACAATTTTAAGCTATGATTCTGGATTTTTTCACAGCAGCAGGAGATTTTTTTTTTGTATTGAATGAAGACAAAAATGTTATTCAAGTTTGCCTTGGATTCAAACATTTCAATCCCCGCATGTCCTTGCTTTGCATACTCTTCACAGTGTAATGCAGCTCAAAAAATTTTCAGGCAATTTATGAAATAAAGTTCTGCCTTTATGGCCATTGGCATTTTGCTGAAAAATAGCTTTACATTTATATCAAGCCAGATATGCTTTTGTTGTTTCATTCATCATTGTCATTAAAAAAGAAACTATGTGCAAGTTCTATCACAATTTTGAATCAGCAGCCAGCAACTTGAAATTTCAAGACAGATCTTATTTTCTGTGGATGTTCATTTCCCGCTAAAAACATATTTGTTAGCTGTAGTTATATTTACACTCAGATACCACTCAGCATTTCCACTTAATCTCAAACTAATGGCACTGTAGCTTATTTGGAAAGAACTTCTCCACTTAATGAAAAACTGCTGCTAATTAGCAGTACACAAACAATTAAGTCAGTAACCTCTCTCGATAATGACCTCATAACTACAGCTACAGAACAGATGCAGGATTACTAATCACTGTCTGAGAGGGAATAAAAAAAATGACCTTTTCTCAGACCCAAAGCTTGTTCAAAACAGATGCCAGTCAATTAAATTCTATTTAAGACCTTGTAAACAAAAAAATCCAGACAGCTTCATAATACACACAAATTATTTCTACAGCAACACGATGAACATGAAAAAATCAGAATGGTGAAAAGGGTCAACTGCAATGCTTGGCAGACAAATATCTTCGATATGAAATGCCTTAATTCAAAGCACAAACATCCTACCTTTTGGAATGAGAAAATTCCATTAAAATTACTTCACATGTTCTCTTGTGTAACTGGAGAGGTTAATTTTAATCATTTCACAGTAATTTTCCAGAGCTACAATTTTACTGATGTAATTTTCTATCATTTCAAAGAGAACTGCATAGTGTCTGTGCACAAGTACAATTCACGGATTATGAAGTTGTTTTACCATAACGTTACCACCGGTCCTGATGATCATGCACTTGTTATTCTTTTAACCATACTTACACTATTTAAAACTTTTCTTTTTGGATTAATTTAAATGAACTTATAGGCATAAACAGGCAATTAGACCAGGTTTACGAACATTGCCAAACCATACCTGGCAGAAAATTGGGAAGAGGGTATGGAAGTTGTGTTCCATACCCATCTTCGATTTTATTTCCAGCATTTCTTGTTTTTATTTCAGATTTCCAGCATCCGCAGTATTTTGCTTTTATTACATTTTATTCTGATGCTTGCTTCCTATAATTTGTATTTCAGTCTCATTTCATCACCTCATAATATGTAAGTTTATAAGTCCATCCCATTGACCCTCAAAACCATCCAACCAGAACAATTTAAAAGCTAATTGTTTCTCTACCTAGGTTAACAATTCTATCTCCATTTTGCTCACAAACACTCAAAACTGCCACACAAATTGTCATTTTATTCAGTCAACATTTAGCATTATCCTAGTCCTGAATCAATTTCCAAAATACACAGCTCATTCACTGAAATTTCTGCTAGGTGTAATGGTGGCCATGCAAAATTTTCACACCATAAGCACATGAATTGTGAAAAACACTCCATATACTTAAGACCTTCAAACTTGGGATTGTGGATAGAGAAATTAATCTAATAAATACAAGCAGGACAAGTTTTTGGTGGCAGTAATGGGAGCAATTTAAGATTGAGAGTTATCACACCAACAGCATACTGGTACAAAAATACAATGTATCTGGTTACATGCAACTTTTTTCTGAAAATATATTGATACCAACAGATTAAATAAGCCTGGTGACAACCATGTCAGAAATAATGCATTTAGATCAAACAAGCTACACAGTCCAAACTTCAGGCTATTCTGTCAAAATTTTTTTTTGTTATTTGGAAAAACAATAATTCTTTTGGCATACAATGAAATTAATGTTTTCCTTCCCTCAACGTAGTTTTCCTCACATATGAGGGTCGGCAGGCGGCCTGCCCCAGGTTGAACACCTTAGAACTTAAGCACTCACCAAAGCTAACAGTTAATCTGGAAGCCCAGGGAACTGCAACATATTTTTAAATTACAGATAGGCCTTTAGAAAAACAATATAATTTTTAAAGTTCTCTTTTGCATCTTCCTGTGTATGGTGAATGCAACAGGTAGCCTACGGTTAAAAAAAGTTTCAGATCTCAATGTAAATATGTTTTCACAATAAAGAGTTCATTATTTCATATTGGCAATAAAAGTGACACAGTTTTGCACAAAATCTCAACCCAGAGATTGGAAAGATGAAATACGCCAGTGATAAAAATGCAGCCCACGGAAATACAATCAATCAGATGTAAATATATTTGTTTCCTTAACAAGTAGGAACTTTGAGATTGTCCAGTGCAGCACAGTCAAGTAGCAGGTGAGGAAACAATGTGACCTGTCAATGCAACAGGTCAAAAGAGAGCTACGCCAATAGTGGTTTAAGTACTGTATTTCAAAATGTATCGCATTGCTAAACACAGATTCTACACGTCAGACTGAAGAAAACATTTAACATTCATTGCTTCCAGCTCTGCTTTATTTGACTGACACTTCCTTCCTTGGACAAATTTTTACCCGTTACAGGCGATTCCGTTCTTAGTCCTTGTCACAATAATAATTTCTTTTTTAAAAAA
Organism: Heterodontus francisci; assembly: GCF_036365525.1. Lineage (NCBI taxonomy): Eukaryota > Metazoa > Chordata > Chondrichthyes > Heterodontiformes > Heterodontidae > Heterodontus > Heterodontus francisci. The sequence goes on along the minus strand of NC_090383.1, from coordinate 95,782,985 downwards.
GAAGAATTTTTGTTGAGCATTTACGAAATCAGAGTAACCAGAAACCAACATTTTTCTGACATTTGATAATTCATTTCTTCCTATTTAATATACTTGCGATTTAGTTTAAAAAAAAAAGATTTATCAGTGTTCGAGGCTAAGTGCTGCTTCTCTTTTTTACATTTTATAACTCTGACAAGCATAGGAACAGATGTGCCTTCAACTAACAGTGGTGAAAAGCAGTTATGGGAAAGAAATGACAGTTAAATTAAATAACAAAGAGCTAGAAGCAACAAGCCTTCATATTTTCTTTGCCTGATGTAGTGTCTAGGCTGAGACATGCGATACACTTCATAATATTTACTTCAGAGCTTTAGAGACTCAGAAGAAACCTGAAATTTGGGTGACAAAATAAAGTCAAAATTGGCTAAACTTATATTTTAAAAATTGGGAGATAAAATTGACATTTTTTAAGAAGATATAAAATTCATGCAGATTTTGATGTGCAGAAAGACAAATTAGTTTCGCAAGAAAATACACTGTTTATGAAAAAAAATCCCCTTCCTTGAACGCATGAATAATACTGAATTTTCAGGTAATCAGATGCAATTTTTTAACTAATTAACCTGCAGAAATTACATAAATCCCTCAACATGAACATGACAAACAAAACATTAAATGCACTAGTAGCCAGTATAAACATCATAAGCCTTCGGCAAAACAGGAGACCATTGAACTTGGGTGCTTTTAAGCGATACAATGGAAGCAATTGCGAGGCAGAATTTATAAATTTTACAGCGCAGAGGATGGCCATTTGGCCCATCGTGCCTGTGCCAGTTAGCTGAATGTTCTATCCACTTCATCCCAATACCTTGCCCTTTTACCAGACTGTTAGTTTTATTTTTCCCTTTTCAAATCTTTATCTGCTTCCTTTTAACAGCCAATACAGATTCTGTTTACAGCACTGTTTCTCGTTCAGTATTCCACATCCTAACAAACTTCTGCTTCAAATAATTCTAATTTCTTTTGATACTAAATTTATCCTCTCTTCTAAACAAATCACCAAACAGTGGAAATAGTTTTTACCTATTCACCGTATCAAAATCTTGTACAATTTTGAATATCTCCACCAGATCTCCTCCGTAATGAGAACTCCAGCTTCCCTAATCTTACCTTATATGCCCCCAAAAGAACAACCTGATGAATTATCTGGCAATATCCTGCAGGATCATTATAATGTGCTAGAGTTTTTATTGCAGTGGTTTTTTTCAAATAGTTCAAGAAGTGCACTAAGAAATTTTCAGCATATTTGTTCAATTTTACAATATTAAACACTGATCGCATCAATACTGTCATAGGGGATGGGGTGAAGGAGCAGCAAAAACACTGAACTGAGTCCAGGTGCTTCTTAAAAGATAGAGAGAGCAAATTAGAAGAAATATTCACCCGAAGCCACTACCATCTTCAGAGTGACACTGTCAAAATGAGAAACATCACCCACCCCTTTGACTGTAATGACAAATGGCACAGGGAGGCTAAAGCAAGAGAAGGAGCATGTTAAAAGGAAGTGTCATACCACTCAACAAAGGTTTAGTAGGTAAATTCACAATGTGATATTTTCCAGAGCCCATGCAGCCTCAAATCTAGTACAATTAGCTTCTGAAGGACAGAGATCCCACTGCCGACCATAGTGCAGCAGCTTTTGCTGACATTAGTTCAGCATGAAATCGAGCACAGCTGGTATGGCACCTACAACTCACTGTTCAGATTCACTCAAAGAACCATCACTTGAGCCAAATACAAGAGGGTTGCCACTGCCTTTAAAACTGCAGCCCAGCATGAGTTAGCCTTCAGGACAAAAACAAATGCATCTTATTGTCTCAGTCTTATAAGGAAATATAATCAAATTCAGACAACTTATGATATTATATTGCACCAATATCTATCTTGCTAAAGATATAACATATCATCTGAGACTCAATATAAAAAACCTCTATGGTGGGTCTGTCTCAAAGTCCTTTTAATTATACTAGCTACAAAGTAACATTTCCACAGCAATGCTGAACATCTTCTCTGTAGCTAAATATGTGCTCCTTGAAAAAGGACCCCTCTAACTGCGCCCGCCATGGACCCCTTTTATCTGCGCCTGCCATGGACCCATTTAACTGTGCTGGCCACAGACCCATTTAATTATGCAGTACTAGATATGGGGCTGGTGATAATTATTTAATGGCTTTATCTCTGAAATTTTATCTTACTGTCTCTCTCTCTCTTTGCCCCCTCTGTCTGTCCCCCCCCCTCACTTTGTCTCTCTCTTCTCCCCCTCTCTCTGTCCCCCTTTTTCCCCCCCTCTCTCTTTCTGTCCCCCTTCTTCCCCCCCTCTTTCTCTGCTCTGTGTCCCCCCCCCCCCACCCCTTGCTCTTCACTACCCTCTCCCCATTGCCTGCTCCCCACTCCTCGCTCTCCACTGCCTGCTCTCCACTCACCATAAACGTGAACTATAGAACTATAAAGGCAGGCTGTGAACGCTGCCTCTAGGCTGGGCGCAGCCATATGCGTGGGAGCGAGGTCCTAACAAACCTATAGCTACCCGCTGAGGTGCCTGACATTCCAGCAGTTTACATCCATGGGCCAGATGGAAACCTTTGGAAGGCCGGACTCCTGCCCACAAACCATACGTTGGACAACCCTGTTCAAGTTAGCGGACCTGCAGTTTATCCAGAGAGGATATTATTGTGCGAACGAGAAAGACTCACGGTTGGTGTGTTGCCTCCCAGGTGCCAGGGTTCGTGATGTCTCGGATCGTGTTTTTGGGATCCTTAAGGGGGAGGGGGAGCAGCCCCAAGTTGTGGTCCACATAGGCACCAACGACATAGGTAGGAAGAGAGATGGGGATTTAAGGCAGAAATTCAGGGAGATAGGGTGGAAGCTTAGAGCGAGAACAAACAGAGTTGTTATCTCTGGGTTGTTGCCCGTGCCACGTGATAGCGAAGCGAGGAATAGGGAGAGAGAGGAGTTGAACATGTGGCTGCAGGGATGGTGTAGGAGGGAGGGTTTTGGTTTCCTGGATAATTGGGGCTCTTTCTGGGGTAGGTGGGACCTCTACAAACAGGATGGTCTTCACCTGAACCAGAGGGGTACCAATATCCTGGGGGGGGAGATTTGCTAGTGCTCTTCGGGGGGGTTTAAACTAATTCAGCGGGGGACTGGGAACCTAAATTGTAGTTCCAGTGTACAGGATGTTGAGAGTAGTGAGGTCAGGGATTTGTTTACAAGGACGCAAGAGGGCACTGGCAAGCAAGAACTTGGTTTAAAGTGTGTCTACTTCAACGCCAGGAGCATCCGGAATAAGGTGGGTGAGCTTGCAGCATGGGTTGGTACCTGGGATCTCGATGTAGTGGCCATTTCGGAGACATGGGTAGAGCAGGGGCAGGAATGGATGGTGCAGGTTCCGGGATTTAGATGTTTCAGTAAGAACAGAGAAAATGGTAAAAGAGGGGGGGGGGGGGGTGTGGCATTTTTAATCAAGGAGAGTATTACAGCGGCAGAAAGGACGTTTGAGGACTCGTTTACTGAGGTAGTATGAGGTTACTGAGGTTAGAAACAGGAGAGGAGAGGTCACCCTGTTGGGAGTCTTCTATAGACCTCCGAATAGTTCCAGAGATGTAGAGGAAAGGATAGCGAAGATGATTCTCGACAGGGGCGAGAGTAACAGGGTAGTTGTTATGGGGGACTTTAACTTTCCAAATATTGACTGGAAATACTATAGTTCGAGTACTTTAGATGGGTCAGTTTTTGTCCAGTGTGTGCAGGAGGGTTTTCTGACAGTATGTAGACAGGCCAACCAGGGACCACATTGGATTTGGTACTGGGTAATGAACCCGGCCAGGTGTTAGATTTAGATGTAGGTGAGCACTTTGGTGATAGTGATCACAATTCGGTTAGGTTTACCTTAGCGATGGGCAGGGACAGGTATATACCGCAGGGCAAGAATTATAGCTGGGGGAAAGGAAATTATGATGCGATTAGGCAAGATTTAGGATGCGTAGGATGGGGAAGGAAACTGCAGGGGATGGGCACAATCGAAATGTGGAGCTTATTCAAGGAGCAGCTACTGCGTGTCCTTGATAAGTATGTACCTGTCAGGCAGGGAGGAAGTTGTCGAGCGAGGGAGCCGTGGTTTACTAAAGAAGTTGAAGCGCTTGTCAAAAGGAAGAAGAAGGCTTATGTTAGGATGAGACGTGAAGGCTCAGTTAGGGCGCTTGAGAGTTACAAGCTAGCCAGGAAGGATCTAAAGGGAGAGCTAAGAAGAGCAAGGAGAGGACACGAGAAGTCATTGGCGGATAGGATCAAGGAAAACCCTAAGGCTTTCTATAGGTATATCAGGAATAAAAGAATGACTAGAGTTAGATTAGGGCCAATCAAGGATAGTAGTGGGAAGTTGTGTGTGGAATCAGAGGAGATAGGGGAAGCGTTAAATGAATATTTTTCTTCAGTATTTACAGTAGAGAAAGAAAATGTTGTCGAGCAGAATACTGAGATTCAGACTACTAGGCTAGATGGGATTGAGGTTCACAAGGAGGAGGTGTTAGCAATTTTGGAAAGTGTGAAAATAGATAAGTCCCCTGGGCCAGATGGGATTTATCCTAGGATTCTCTGGGAAGCCAGGGAGGAGATTGCAGAGCCTTTGTCCTTGATCTTTATGTCGCCATTGTCGACAGGAATAGTGCCGGAAGACTGGAGGATAGCAAATGTTGTCCCCTTGTTCAAGAAGGGGAGTAGAGACAGCCCTGGTAATTATAGACCTGTGAGCCTTACTTCGGTTGTGGGTAAAATGTTGGAAAAGGTTATAAGAGATAGGATTTATAATCATCTTGAAAAGAATAAGTTCATTAGCGATAGTCAGCACGGTTTTGTGAAGGGTAGGTCGTGCCTCACAAACCTTATTGAGTTTTTCGAGAAGGTGACCAAACAGGTGGATGAGGGTAAAGCAGTGAATGTGGTGTATATGGATTTCAGTAAGGCATTTGATAAGGTTCCCCATGGTAGGCTATTGCAGAAAATACGGAAGTATGGGGTTGAAGGTGATTTCGAGCTTTGGATCAGAAATTGGCTAGCTGAAAGAAGACAGAGGGTGGTGGTTGATGGCAAATGTTCATCCTGGAGTTTAGTTACTAGTGGTGTACCGCAAGGATCTGTTTTGGGGCCACTGCTGTTTGTCATTTTTATAAATGACCTGGAAGAGGGTGTAGAAGGGTGGGTTAGTAAATTTGCGGATGACACGAAGGTCGGTGGAGTTGTGGATAGTGCCGAAGGATGTTGTAGGGTACAGAGGGACATAGATAGGCTGCAGAGCTGGGCTGAGAGATGGCAAATGGAGTTTAATGCGGAAAAGCGTGAGGTGATTCACTTTGGAAGGAGTAACAGCAATGCAGAGTACTGGGCTAATGGGAAGATTCTTGGTAGTGTAGATGAGCAGAGAGATCTTGGTGTCCAGGTACATAAATCCCTGAAAGTTGCTACCCAGGTTAATAGGGCTGTTAAGAAGGCATATGGTGTGTTAGCTTTTATTAGTAGGGGGATCGAGTTTCAGAGCCACGAGGTCATGCTGCAGCTGTACAAAACTCTGGTGAGGCTGCACCTGGAGTATTGCGTGCAGTTCTGGTCACCGCATTATAGGAAGGATGTGGAAGCTTTGGAAAGGGTGCAGAGGAGATTTACTAGGATGTTGCCTGGTATGGAGGGAAGGTCTTACGAGGAAAGGCTGAGGGACTTGAGGTTGTTTTCGTTGGAGAGAAGGAGGAGGAGGAGAGGTGACTTAATAGAGACATATAAGAAAATCAGAGGGTTAGATAGGGTGGATAGTGAAGAGTCTTTTTCCTCGGATGGTAATGGCAAACACGAGGGGACATAGCTTTAAGTTGAGAGGTGATAGATATAGGACAGATGTTAGAGGTAGTTTCTTTACTCAGAGAGTAGTAGGGGCGTGGAACGCCCTGCCTGCAACAGTAGTAGACTCGCCAACTTTAAGGGCATTTAAGTGGTCATTGGAAAGACATATGGATGAAAATGGAATAGTGTAGGTCAGATGGTTACACAGGTCGGCGCAACATCGAGGGCCGAAGGGCCTGTACTGCGCTGTAATGTTCTAAATTCTAAATATTGTACGCCCTTAATAAAACCTGATGTTTCTCAGACTGTTGGATAAGTATTAATGGCATCAGGTGATGAGAATCAGAGAGAAAAAAAACAAATTGTCCTAAAGTTACAACGACAATTTGCTCACGCGACTTATCAAAGGCTAAAACTCCTGCTATAGGATGCAGGTGTGGTTGATGAAGAGCATACAATGCTAATAGAAGAGGAGATTAGTGAGAAATGCGAAATCTGTGAAAATTATCGAAGGGTGCTGCCACATCCTATTGTAAGCCTTCCATTGGCGTGTGATGTTAATCAGGTAGTTGCCATGGATCTAAAAGTACGGGACAAAGACAAAAACATTTTCATCCTACATTTTAATCTCCCTGATGACCAGATTTAATCTTTCTACAATAAGACTTGTCCAAGAAGCGTGGTCCATAAACTGGCAAAATGGGGTGAAAGAGTGGAAAGTAAGAAAGCGCAGTGCAAGTAGTGACAGCGAGTAGAGGGTGTAGCTTGAATAGATTAGACAATGAAATACAGGCTAGAGAACAATCTCGCATCAGAACTAGAAGCAGAAGTCCTGCTGGCCATGAAGTACTGCTGGCTGCCAATAAGAGGGGCAAAACAGAGAGAGTTAGATAGTTGGGAGACTTTGGAGTTTATTCTGAGGTACCAGATAAGGGTCAACCAGCTTTGTTGCACAGGTGGATTCATACTGAAAAACTCCTTGCAGATGGGACTTAAAAGACTAAAGTAAGGCTACTTGCTAGGGGTTTTGAAGAACAACTGGTGATACAGATGTTAGAGCAAATTGGAAAAGTAATCTTAAAATCTTTTAGCTCTTTAGGCCACTATTCATGGGAGTATAGATCAATTGACATATAAGCTGCATTTCTACAGGGCGATACTTTTCAGAGAGAGATATTACTGAAACCGCCCAAAGAGGCAACAAATTCAGAAGGAGAACGATGGAAACCAAACAACTGCGTCTATGGCCTGAATGAGGCTTCCAGGGGCTGGTATTTTTCAGAGAGATGCGTTTTGCTGAAAATAGGTTGTGTTAAACTCAAAGCTGCTCCTGCAATGTTTTATTGGTATTATAGAGGAAAACTTTCAGGCATCTGATGATTTATTATCGGGTGGTACTGCAGAATTTGAGAAATGCATTATTAATAAGATTAGAGTAAAACTTCAAATTAGGAGCCAGGCTTGTTGGGCTCTTAAATATATTGGTTTGGATATTAAGCAGAGTAAGCCTGGAATAACTTTAAATCAAAACCCTATGTTACTCCCAACCCAGTTAATCGTAACTGGTCATCACAGAAAGATGTTCTATCTAAAGAAGGGATAGTGCAATTGTGAAGCTTGATTGGTCGGTTGAAGTTGTTAGGCACTCAGATCAGACCAAATCCTAGTACTGATGTGTCGGAGTTAAGTACTACACCCTCAAGTAGAGAATGTCTAAGGGCAAATCAAGCATTAAGAAAGTTAAATCTGGATAAATACATACTTAAGTTCCCATCTTTAGGTGACCCCCTAAAAACATAAAGCTAGTTATTTTTGGCGATACTTCACATGCTAATCATCCTGATGGATATTCGAGTGCAGCTGGTTTCACAATATTTCTGATGGGTGAGAATAGGAAATGTTGCCCTTTCGCTTGGGAAGCTAAAAAAAAAAAGGTTTGTTAAAAGTACTCTGGCTGCCGAAACATTGACTCTTGTGGAGGCTGTAGACATGGGATTCTATTTGTCAAGTATTTTAAGTGAGATTCTGTACAATGGGCATATACCTATGAAATATTATATAGATAATCACCCCTTGTGGGCTAATGTACACTTTACAAAACGTGTGAGTGAGAAAAGGTTATGGGTTGAACTTGCTGGCTTGAAACAAATGCTGGAGAGAAAGGAAATTTCTAAAATTGGGCAGATGCAAGTCATCAACTGTTGAATTGTTTTTTTTAAAAAGAAATGCAGGTACAACAAAATTGTTCGGGGTCCTGGAGGAGAGGTGACTCGTAATGTAATGTTTTGTACAGAGTGTAGATGTATCTGATTTAATTTGTTTTGAAATTTTGGTTGCACATATAAACTCTAATTTTCATTTAAAGAGAGAGAAAGGAATCTGTTATTGTATATTAATTGTATGCAGGTGGTGGGCATTAACTGGGGATTCACTTGTGCTCCAAAAATAGGAACACATTGAAACTGTGGTTGTTTGGGTTAGGAGCTGCATGTTTTGGAACATGCATCTCCAAACACAACACAAGAACATAACACAAGAAATAGGAGCAGGAGTAGACCATATGGCCCATTGAGCCTGCTCCACCATTCAAAACGATCATGGCTGATCTTAGGCTTCAACTCCACTTAGCATCCACAACCCTCTGGGGTAGAGAATCCCAAAGATTCACAATCCTTTGAGTGAAGTAATTTCTCCTCATCTTCGTCCTAAATGATCAGCCCCTTACCCTGAGATTGTGCCCCTGTGTTTTAGATTCCCTGATCAGTGGAAACAATCTCTCAGTGTCTACCCTATCCAGCCCCCTTCAAAATCTTGTACGTTTCAATGAGATCGCCTCTCATTCTTCTAAACTCCAGAGAATATAGGCCCAATTTATTCAGCCTCTCATCAAAGGACAACCCCCTCATCCCAGGGACCAATTTCGTGAAACTTTGCTGCACCGCCTCCAATGCAAGTACATCCTTTCTTAAAAGTAGAGACCAAAACTGCAAAGTACTCCAGATATGGTCTCACCAAAACCCTGTACAACTGTAGCAAGACATCCTTATTCCTGTACTCCAAGCCCCTTACAATAAAGGCCAACATGCCATTTGCCTTCCTAATTGCTGTACCTGCATGCTAACTTTCTGCGTTTCTTGTACAAGTACACTCAAGTCTATTTGAGCATCAATGCTTACAAGTTTCAAATCTTTTAAAAAATATTCTGCTTTTCTACTTACGACCAAAAGTGAATAACTTCACACTTCGCTACATTATACTCCATCTGCCATCTTGTTGACCACTCACTTAGCCAGTCTATACCTCTTTACAGCCTCTCAGTGTTCTCCCCACAGCTCATCTTTCCACCTACCTTTGTATCATCAGCAAACTAAGGTACATTACTCTCTGTCTCTTCATCTAAGTCATTAATACATTCCAGGAAACTGTAACTGAATCAGAGACAGGACTCATCATAATTAACGTAAGCAAGGCAACAGTAATGGAGAAATTAATGGCACTAAAAAGTGACAAATCCCCAGCACCAGAAAGTTTCCATCTCAGGGTTTTAAAAGTAGTAGGTAGGAAAACTACAGACGCCCGAACCATAATCTTTCAAAGTTCGCTCAATTCGGGAATGGTTTCTTTAGATTGGAAAATTGCACATGACAGCTTGGCTATTTAAGAAAGATGACAGAGGGAAACAAGGGAATTATAGACCAGTTAGCCGAACATCTGTTGGGAAATTGCTCACATCTATAATTAAGGATAGGGTGACTGAACACCTTGAAAATTTTCAGCTGAAGAGAGTGCGCCAGCATGGATTTGTAAAGGGTAGCTCATGCCCGACAAACCTGGTCGACTTCTTTGAAGAGGTGACTAGAGTAGTGGACAGTGGAATGTCTATGGATGTCATTTATATGGACTTCCAGAAGTCATTTGATAAAGTCCCGCTTCGGAGACTGTTAGCTAAAGTTGAAGCTCATGGTGTTAAAGACAAATTATTAACCTGGTCAGGAGATAGAGAGTAGGGATAATAGACAGGCACTACTACAGACATGACTACTGGCAACACCTATGCAGTCATATTCAGCTGGCCTCAGACACCGGAAACATCAGAGGAATATATGATGGCATTAAGAAGATTGCCCCCCTCAAATCTAAATCAGGGGACATAATCACTGACCAACGCAAGCAAATGGACCGCTGGGTTGAGTACTACCTAGAACTGTACTCCAGGGAGAATGTTGTCACTGAGACTGCCCTCAATGCAGCCCAGCCTCTACCAGTCATGGATGAGCTGGACGTACAGCCAACAAAATCAGAACTCAGTGATGCCATTGATTCGCTAGCCAGCAGAAAAGCCCCTGGGAAGGACAGCATTACCCCTGAAATAATCAAGAGTGCCAAGCCTGCTATACTCTCAGCATTCTACGAACTGCTTTGCCTGTGCTGGGACGAGGGAGCAGTACCTCAGGACATGCGCGATGCCAATATCATCACCCTCTATAAAAACAAAGGTGACCGTGGTGACTGCAACAACTACCGTGGAATCTCCCTGCTCAGCATAGTGGGGAAGGTCTTTGCTCGAGTCGCTTTAAACAGGCTCCAGAAGCTGGACGAGCACATCTACCCTGAGGCACAGTGTGGCTTTCGAGCACAAAGATCGACCATTGACATGTTGTTCTCCCTTCGTCAGATACAGGAGAAATGCCGCGAACAACAGATGCCCCTCTACATTGCTTTCATTGATCTCACCAAAGCCTTTGGCCTCGTCAGCAGAAGTGTTCTCTTCAGACTACTAGAAAAGATTGGATGTCCACCAAAGCTACTAAGTATCATCACCTCATTCCATGACAATATGAAAGGCACAATTCAACATAGCGGCACCTCATCAGACCCCTTTCCCATCCTGAGTGGCGTGAAACAGAAATGTCTTCTCGCACCCACACTTTTTGGGATTTTGTTCTCCCTGCTGCTCTCACATGCATTCAAGTCCTCAGAAGAAGGAATTTTCCTCCACACAAGATCAGGGGGCAGGTTGTTCAACCTTGCCCGTCTAAGAGCGAAGTCCAAAGTACGGAAAGTCCTCTTCAGGGAACTCCTCTTTGCTGACGATGCTGCTTTAACATCTCACACTGAAGAGTGCCTGCAGAGTCTCATCGACAGGTTTGCGTTTGCCTGCAACAAATTTGGCCTAACCATCAGCCTCAAGAAAACGAACATCATGGGACAGGACGTCAGAAATGCTCCATCCATCAATATTGGCGACCACGCTCTGGAAGTGGTTCAAGAGTTCACCTACCTAGGCTCAACTATCACCAGTAACCTGTCCCTAGATGCAGAAATCAACAGGCACATGGGAAAGGCTTCCACTGCTATGTCCAGACTGGCCAAGAGAGTGTGGGAAAATGGCGCACTGACACGGAACACAAAAGTCCGAGTGTATCAAGCCTGTGTCCTCAGTACCTTGCTCTATGGCAGCGAGGCCTGGACAACGTATGTCAGCCAAGAGCGACGTCTCAATTCATTCCATCTTCGCTGCCTCCGGAGAATACTTGGCATCAGGTGGCAGGACCGTATCTCCAACACAGAAGTCCTCGAGACGGCCACCATCCCCAGCTTATACACACTATTGAGTCAGCGGCGCTTGAGATGGCTTGGCCATGTGAGCCGCATGGAAGATGGCAGGATCCCCAAGGACACATTGTACAGCGAGCTCGCCACTGGTATCAGACCCACCGGCCGTCCATGTCTCCGCTTTAAAGACGTCTGCAAACGCGACATGAAGTCCTGTGACATTGATCACAAGTCGTGGGAGTCAGTTGCCAGCGTTCGCCAGAGCTGGCGGGCAGCCATAAAGGTGGGGCTAAAGTGTGGTGAGTCGAAAAGACTTAGCAGTTGGCAGGAAAAAAGACAAGAGGCGCAAGGGAAGAGCCAACTGTGTAACAGCCCCGACAAACAAATTTTTCTGCAGCACCTGTGGAAGAGCCTGTCACTCTAGAATTGGCCTTTATAGCCACTCCAGGCGCTGCTCCACAAACCACTGACCACCTCCAGGCGCTTACCCACTGCATCTCGAGATAAGGTGGCCAAAGAAGACTCTAATTGGCAGGATCCCGCAAGGATCTGTGTTAGGGCCTCAATTATTCACCGCATTCATGAACAACTTAGATGATGGGATAGAAAGCCACATACCCAAATTTGCTGATGACACAAAAATAGACAGCATTATGTGTAGATGGAAGGATAAAATTACAAAAAGATATCGATAGATTAAGTGTATGGGCAAAACTGTGGCAAATGTGTGGTGAGCCACTTTGGACCTAAAAAGGATAGGACAGAATCCTTTCTCAATGGTGAAAAGCTAGAAACAGTGGAAGTCCAAACAAAATTAGGGGTCCAGGTACACGGATTATTAAAATGTCATGAATAGGTACAGAAAATAATCAAAAAAGCTAATGGAATGCTAGCCTTTACAGCTGGAGGAAAAGAATACAAAGGTGTGCACAAGTCATGCTCCAGCTATACAAAGCTATGGTCAGGCCACACCTGGAGTGCTGTGATCAGTTCTGGGTACCACACCTTTGAAAGGATATATTGGCCTTGGAGGGAGTACAGCATAGATTTACCAGAATGATAGCTGGACTCCAAGGGTTAAATTATAAAGAGATTACACAAACCAGAGTTGTATTCCCTGGAATTTAGAAGCTTAAGCGGTGATTTGATTGAAGTTTTCAAGATATTAAGGGGAACTCATAAGGTGGATTGCGAGAAACTATTTTCGCTAGTTAGGGAGCATAGAACTAGGGGGCAGAATCAAATTTTTTATTCTCGATAAATGAAAGAGCCTGACTTGTGCTTGGCCTGCGTGGGAATTTCTTGGTTGCTGCTCAGCTTAAAGGAAGCATTGGCAAAAGGCGGGTACATGGAGGTCGGTCGCAGATCAGACATGATCTCATTGAATGGTGGAACAGGCTCACGGGGCGAAATGGCCTACTCCTGTTCCTATATCATGTAAACATGACTTGACATACACTATATAATGAAAGTCACCAATACGTAGACCTACAAATCTAACTGCCACTTTTCTAGTAAAAGAGTACAACATAGGAAAATCCAATGACAAAGCATACCAGAGGCATATATATCTTCATAAAGCACTTAACAATGAGTTACTACGATTTGGGAAGTCTCTTCTTTCACTAATACTAGCTTGACTCAGTTGGTAGAACCCGAATCACTGGGTCACTGTGTTTTGGTTTGAATTTTTGCCAGTAGTCAGCATATAATCTACGTAGTGATACTCAGTGCAGTTCTGTGGAATTGTTGAAGCTGCCAACCGTTGTAGCAAGACCAAAGTTTTATGTTGAGGGGAATATGGCATGGCACTATTCAAAAAGCAGGAAATGTTCAGAGTGCTCTGCCTAATATCCACTTCCTTAATCAATACCAACAAAAAGAAAACAACAGGTATTCATCTCATTTATCTATGTGGGACAACATTGGTGCAGAATGACTGCAATGTTTGCCTACGCCAGTCACAAGATTAATTAACTGCGTAATTCAAAAGATTAATTAACTGTGTAAAACAATGGGACATTTTATACAAGCATTGCGCCAGAACACTTTTTTTGAAAAAAAAGTTTCAAACTTATAAGCTAACATTTGTCTTAGAGTTAAAAATAGAATTTCTTGTGTCTAAAAATGAACTATAGAACAGTAAACCAACAATTAAAAAAAACTAATTCATCGATTCTATAATCAATGGACACGAACGTCCTTCAGGAAAGGAAATCTGCTGTCCTTACCTGGTTTAGCCTACATGTGACTCCAGACCCACAGCAATGTGGTTGACTCTTACGTGCACTCTGAAATGGCCTAGCAAGCCACTCAATTGTATCTAACCGCTACGAAGTCAATAAAAAGGAATGAAACCGGACTGACCACCTGGCATCGACCAAGGCACCAGAAACGACAACGGCAAACCCAGCCCTGTCGACCCTGCGAAGCCTTCCTTACTAACATCTGGGGGCTTGTGCCAAAGTTGGGAGAGCTGCCCCACAGACTAGTCAAACAACAGCCTGACATAGTCATACCCATGGAATCATACCTGACAATGTCCCAGATACTGCCACCACCATCCCCAGGTATGTCCTGTCCCACTGGCAGGACAGAACAACCAGAGGTGGCGGCAGTGGTATACAGTCTGGAGGGAGTTGCCCTGGGAGTCCTCAACATCGACTCCGGACCCCATGAAGTCTCATGGCATCAGGTCAAACATGGACAAGGAAACCTCCTGCTGATTACCACCTACCACCCTCCCTCAGCTGATGAATCAGTACTCCTCCATGTTGAACAGCACTTGGAGGAAGCACTGAGGGTGGCAAGGACACAGAATGTACTCTGGGTGGGGGACTTCAATGTCCATCACCAAGAGTGGCTCAGTAGCAACACCACTGACCGAGCTGGCCGAGTCCTAAAGGACGTAGCTGCTAGACTGGGTCTGCAGCAGGTGGTGAAGGAACCAAAAAGAGGGAAAAATATACTTGACCTCGTCCTCACCAACCTGCCTGCTGCAGATGCATCTGTCCATGACAGTATTGGTAGGAGTGACCACCGCACAGTCCTTGTGGAGACGAAGTCCCGCCTTCACATTGAGGATACCCTCCATCGTGTTGTGTGGCACTACCACCGTGCTAAATGGGATAGATTTCGAACAGATCTAGCAATGCAAAACTGGGCATCCATGAGGCGCTGTGGGCCATCATCAGCAGCAGAATTGAACTCAACCACAATCTGTAACCTCATGGCCCGGCATATTCCCCACTCTACCATTACCATCAAGCCAGCAGTCCAACCCTGGTTCAATGAAGAGTGCAGGAGAGCATGCCAGGAGCAGCACCAGGCATACCTCAAAATGAGGTGTCAACCTGGTGAAGCTACAACACAGGACTATCTGCGTGCCAAACTGCATTAGCAGCATGAGATAGACAGAGCTAAGCGATCCATTAACCAACGGATCAGATCTTTGCTCTGCAGTCCTGCCACATCCAGCAGTGAACGGCGATGGACAATTAAACAACTAACTGCTGGAGGTGCCTCCACAAATATCCCCATCCTCAATGATGGGGGAGCCCAGCACATCAGTGCAAAAGAGAAGGCTGAAGCATTTGCAACAATCTTCAGCCAGAAGTGCCAAGTTGATGATCAATCTCGGCCTCCTCCTGAAGTCCCAAGCATCATAGATGCCAGACTTCAGCCAATTCGATTCACTCCGCGTGAAGGGGCGGCACAGTGGCGCAGTGATTAGCGCCACAGCCTCAATGCTCCAGCAGCCGGGTTCGATTCTGGGTACTGCCTGTGCGGAGTTTGCAAGTTCTCCCTGTGAACGTGTGGGTTTCCGCCGGGTACTCCGGTTTCCTCCCACAGCCAAAGACTTGCAGGTTGATTGGTAAATTGGCCATTGTAAATTGCCCCTCGTGTAGGTAGGAGAATGGTGGGGATGTGGTAGGGAATATAGGATTAATGTAGGATTAGTATAAAAGGGTGGTTGTTGGTCGGCACAGACTCGGTGGGCCGAAGGGCCTGTTTCAGTGCTGTATCTCTCTATGACTATGACAATGACTCTATGATATCAAGAAACGACTGAAGGCACTGGATACTGCAAAGGCTATGGGCCCTGACAATATTCCGGCAATAGTACTGAAGACCTGTGCTCCAGAACTTGCCGCACCCCTAGCCAAGCTGTTCCAGTATAGCTACAACACTGGCATCTACCCTGCAATGTGGAAAATTGGCCAGGTATGTCCTGTACACAAAAAGCAGGACAAGTCGAACCCGGCCATTTACCGTCCCATCAGCCTACTCTCAATCATCAGTAAAGTGATGGAAGGTGTCATCAACAATGCACAATGCCATCAAGCAGCACTTGCTTAGCAATAACTTGCTCAGTGACGCTCAGTTTGGGTTCCGCTAGGGCCACTCAGCTCCTGACCTCAGTACAGCCTTGGTTCAAACAGAGACAAAAGAGCTGAACTCAGGAGGTAAGGAGACAGTGACTGCTCTTGACATCAAGGCAGCATTTGACCAAGTGTGGCATCAAGGAACCCTAGCAAAACTGAGGTCAATGGGAATCAGGGGGAAAACTCTCCGCTGGTTGGAGTCATACCTTGCGCAAAGGAAGATGGTTGTGGTTGTTGGAGGTCAATCATCTGAGCTCCAGGACATTACTGCAGGAGTTCCTCAGGGTGTGTCCTACGCCCAACCATCTTCAGCTGCTTCATCAATGACCTTCCTTCAATCATAAGGTCAGAAGTGGGGATGTTCGCTGATAATTGCACAATGTTCAGCACCATTCGTGACTCCTCAGATACTGAAGCACTCAGTGTACAAATGCAGCAAGACTTGGACAATATCCAGGCTTGCGCTGATAAGTGGCAAGTAACATTCGCACCACAACAATGCCAGGCAATGACCATCTCCAACAAGAGAGAATCTAACCATCTCCCCTTGACATTCAATGGCATTACAATCGCTGAATCCCCCACTATCAACATCCTAGGGGCTACCATTGGCCAGAAACTGAACTGGAATAGCCATATAAATACCGTGGCTACAAGAGCAGGTCAGAGGCTAGGAATCCTGTGGCGAGTAACTCACCTCCTGACTCCCCAAAGCCTGTCCACCAGCTACAAGGCACAAGTCAGGAGTATGATGAAATACTCTCCACTTGCCTGGATGGGCGCAGCTCCAACAACATTCAAGAAGCTCGACACCATTCAGAACAAAGCAGCCCGCTTGATTGGCACCCCATCTACAAACATTCACTCCCTCCACCAGCGAAGCAGTGGCAGCAGTGTGTACCATCAACAAGACGCACTGCAGCAACACACCAAGGCTCCTTAGAAAGCACCTTCCAAACACCCGACCTCTACCAACTACAAGGACAAGGGCAGCAAATGCATGGGAACACCACCACCTGCAAGTTCCCCTCCAAGTCACACACCATCCTGACTTGGAACTATATCGCCATTCCTTCACTGTCGCTGGGTCAAAACCCTGGAACTCCCTTCCTAACAGCACTGTGGGTGTGCCTACCCCACATGGACTGCAGCAATTCAAGAAGGCAGCTCACCACCATCTTCTCAAGGGCAATTAGGGATGGGCAATAAATGCTGGCCTGGCCAAAGACTCCCACATCCCAGGAATGAATAAAAAAATCTATAATTCATGGTCATCTTAAAAACACTTACTTACTTAACAAATGCAGGGACACATTAAATATATGAGTTACTTGGGAAGCTAGAATGGGATTAGGACCCAAGATTGGATTTTAAATTACTGCTACACAAGATTTTAAACTACTGCTGCAAAACTGTGTACTTCCTACTTGGTATCAGTTTCATCTGCTTAGGATCCTGTTGAAGGTTTCTTATCTGATCGACACGACTCACTTAACCCATTCAACTGTCACATAACAAATAGTTGTGGTCTTATTGCAAATGTTCAACAAATGAAAAGGGTTAGAATATCACAAACCTTGTATGTTCTTTTCTTTCTGATGCTGTGCGAGCATCGGCCAAAAATAATGCGGCCTAACAGGTAAACCTTTCTTCTGCATGATCGTCATGAGCTCAACTGACATTCCTAGAAGATAAAAGGAAACCATTTAGTCATCACAAGTGATAAACAGAAAGATACTAGAATAAAAATGATGTCCTATTCCAAAGGCTTCTGACAACAAAATACAAACCATTAATTTGTAAGTGCTGCCATATGTCAGTTAAGTGCAATATGTAGCGGATTTCCTTTTTATTAATTTGTATCTTATTTTCAGGTAGATAACACTGGTTTATACAAGATTTAATTTTGTTGGAAAAAAAGATCTTTTGAAGTGCTTTACTTCCAAATGAAAACGAGAATGCTGCTAGGAACAAAAAATTTTCTTTCCCCAATCCCAGGAATTTAGCATCATGTGAACTGAAGAGAAGTAATGACTTTAGCAAAGTTAATACTTATGTCGCTAAGGTTGCACTGTGTGAATCACACAAAGTCTGCATTTAAAGTGGCTCAACTGACAACTCTGTGCTCAGAGGCCTATTAATCTGGGTCATAACGCTGCAGACGTTGGTTTATTTCTCAGCTCAATTATGTCAAAGGCAATGCTGTGCTGCACGGGTTTAACAGGAATGCTGTTTGTCCCACATACTTCTACATCAAGAACTCCTGCAGTTTATTAGACAAAAAGAAACCCTCTTTGGAGAAGATACTTCAAAATTCTTGTCAGCTGATCTAAATCTTTTTCATATGTTAAGTATACTTGTACAGCTAGTCTTAGTGCTTTCTTTTGTTTTTGTGCAAATTGAATTCATAGAAATAAATTGTAGTTTTGGCCTCAATGAGGTGTTCTCAAATTATGTTTCCCACCTAGTCATTTCAGATTGATGAACCTTCATCAGTTCTGCTTAGTATTTCCAGCATTTTCTGTTTTTATTTCAGATTTCCAGTATTTACGGAATTGGTTTTTGTTTTGTAGAGATAATCATTAATTTGAGACATGTAAGCCTCATTCGCAGAACACCCATGATTCTACGTTTTAGCTCACATGATATGCAGACCCATTTCTGGAAATAGTTGTTTGTTGTAAATGAAAGTCATACTCTATTATTGCACTGTGCATGCTTAATCATTAAGATTGGTTGTCAAGAATATGGCCTTTGACAAAACTTTACGATCAACCCAAATAGTTCCCTTCTAGTTATAGGAGGCAATCTAGCATTGCAAAGGAGATTTTGGATTAGAGATAAAAAAAAAGAAAAGCAGGATACAACTTCATCCATACACTCCAGTATGACATGTTCTAAACTTCCACGTTAAAGACTATGGAAATCCCATCCTCTTAAAGAATTTTAAACTTCACCTAAGTCTATGACAAAAGGCTGTGTTGAAAAAGATCAACGCTCTTTAGCAATCAATATCTCTCGACCTTCGAGTTATAGATGGAAATATGTACCAGTTTTTTGGGCATCCAATGCACAGTAAAGAGCAAACTGGAAAGGAGTTGAGTGCAAATTGGCTTCCTTTAGTCCCTCACAGAAGCGACAGAGTTTGTCCAATGGCTGGAACACAACAAAAAAATCAATTTCTTCTTAAAAGAAAATAAGCATCCAAACTACAAATAGAACCAGAGTTGTGAGCAGGATTTCAGCCAAGTGCAATAATGGGCAGGTGAATTTTATCTCACACATGACCAGTTAACTGTGAAAAGTATCCAGAAGAGGAATTAACTTATACACTTGCAACAATTTGCATTTATATATCACACCTTTAAAATAGCAAATTTCCAATGGTACTTCATACAGCAGAAATAAATATTAAATAGCAGAGTAGCAAGGAAAAAAAAAAACCTTTGGCTGGGAACAATATTTTGTGGAGGCTTCAAAACTTGGGGACTTGCAATACGCCCCTAAACCTATTCACTTGCTAAAGTTACGGCTGAGTTAGCTGAAGACCAAGATTTTGTACTGTCTGGTTCACCTAACATAGGCAGACAAACAGGAAATTCAGGGGCAAGGGCTCAATGCACAAGGCTGGGGCTGACTAAGTTGGTTTAAAGGCAAGGTTTTGTGGAGGCTTTTAAAGTTGGGGGCAGAACTAGCAAGTGAATGGGTTCACGAAGAGTATTCCAAAAGGGATGGCTGAGTTACCTGAAGACTGAGATTTTTGTACTGTCTTATTCAGCCAGAGTTGGCAGCCAGGTCTTCCATGTCTTGATATTGGACGTATAATCCAACAACAGAGATGGTCATGGAGTCAAAGGGGTGATACAGAAATGGAGCTGGATATCATCAACATACAGAGGGAAACTGGCAAAATGCCAATTAATATAATGGAGGAGCAATATGTAAAGAAGGGAAAAGAAGGAATGAAGAATTAACATTGGGGTACTCTGGAGATGAAGTTACAGTGGCAGAAAGAAAATAACATTGTTGGTGTTGTGCTGGCTGCAATGGGACAAGTAGAAAAAGAGCATGTTGAGGCAGTCCCAGAGGAAAATGGAGCAGGCAATGCAGAGAATAGTTGGAATCGGTACCACTTGTGTGAAATACTGATGGTATTCGTTACAAAGGGAGCGTTATGAGGTGGTGAAGTAAGAATATGACCTAAGCATAGCATTAATGTGTATTGGCTTGAGTATAATTTACTACTACCAATTTATGCTAAATAAACAAGTGACACTGAGAATTTTGATTTGGCACCATGACATTATGGGATTACCAGATTGCTCTGTCTTACCTTGTCTAGATTAATACAGTGCCGGATGAAGAA
The DNA here is from genome assembly GCF_036365525.1 of Heterodontus francisci. NCBI lineage: Eukaryota > Metazoa > Chordata > Chondrichthyes > Heterodontiformes > Heterodontidae > Heterodontus > Heterodontus francisci. Next base: position 95,762,807 of record NC_090383.1, on the reverse strand, counting down.
GTTACCAAGATCTAATGAATCGCCATTTTGATTCTCAGACTGAAATGTGGGAAAGGTTTTCAACACCTGATAAGCAGTTTCTTCTAAACCTTGTGTAATCAAGCTCAGGCATAGATTCATTGCGTCTGTAACAATGAACAAGTTGGAAAAATAAGCTATGCTGTGACAATTGTTCAACTACAACCAACAAGCTGTAATTATGAAGCACATATCTGTTTCATGAAACATATATTCCCTTTTGAACATTTAAGCATAATGAGCAATCTTGTTCTACTTTATTGTGCATGATCTCATATAAGCAGTTATCAAGCGTGGAAAGTAATGCAATCCAGCAACCTGATTCATAAACATTAATTGAGCCTTACAACAAAAAAATCTAATTCAAAACAGTAAACCTTGTATGCCTTACATTTTCCAATAAAATTGCAAAACCTTTCACGTTTTGGTCTCCATTTTTAAAGTTGGTTTCCTCCCCACACTTCCATCTCAACTTTTAAGTTTCCTATTATGATGAACCATTTCTTTTTTCAGATGAGCCAAAATGACCTGCTCCTCTTCTAAGTTGAAATCGGTACTACTTTTGATTTAACTGCTAGGGTGAGTAAAATGCACCCTTCCTATAGGAAGCTGGGTTACTCTTCCCATCTGACAAGTATCCTTTGATCAGAAACTAGCCCTGGGATGAAGGTGTGAATGTGTCTATTATTTGGATTCCCCCAAAGGCCCTCTTAACTAACAGGATTTCACAAGCAATTTTTAAAATAGATCATGAACTACAGCAAAAAAAAGTGTGTGTTGTTAAAATTTCAGTTCACTTTCAGACTACTGCAAATGAAATGCAGTCTAGACTCAGCTGTTTTAAGTTACAAGGGAAAAATCTCAAAAGGAAAAGAGTCTGAGGAATTGCCCATATGCTTGAATTTTATGACATGGTTTTGTGAAGGGGAGGTCGTGTCTTAATAATTTGATTGAGTTTTTTGAGGAAGTGACGAAGATGATTGATGAGGGAAGGGCGGTGGATGTTGTCTATATGGACTTTAGTAAAGCCTTTGACAAGGTCCCGCATGGCAGACTGGTGCAAAAGGTGAAGTCACACGGGATCAGAGGTGAACTGGCAAGATGGATACAGAACTGGCTCAGTCACAGAAGACAGAGGGTAGCAGTGGATGGGTGTTTTTCTGAATGGAGGGATGTGACTAGTGGTGTTCCACAGGGATCAGTGCTGGGACCTTTGCTGTTTGTAGTATATATAAATGATTTGGAGGAAAACGTAGCTGGTCTGATTAGTAAGTTTGCGGACGACACAAAGGTTGGTGGAGTTGCGGATAATGATGATCGGTTGGAGACTTGGGCGGAGAAATGGCAGATGGAGTTTAATTCGGACAAATGTGAGGTAATGCATTTTGGAAGGTCTAATGCAGGTGGGAGGTATACAATAAATGGCAGAACCTTTAGGAGTATTGACAGGCAGAGAGATCTGGGCGTACAGGTCCACAGGTCACTGAAAGTGGCAACGCAGATGAATAAGGTAGTTAAGAAGGCATACGGCATGCTTGCCTTCATCGGTCGGGGCATAGAGTATAAAAATTGGCAAGTCATGTTGCAGCTGTACAGAACTTTAGTTGGGCCACATTTAGAATATTGCGTGCAATTCTGGTCGTCACACTACCAGAAGGACGTGGAAGCTTTGGAGAGGGTACAGAGGAGGTTTACCAGGATGTTGCCTGGTCTGGAGGTAATTAGCTATGAGGAGAGGTTGGAAAAACTCGGATTGTTTTCACTGGAACGACGGAGGTGGAGGGGCTACATGATAGAGGTTTACAAAGTTATGAGCGGCATGGACAGAGTGGATAGTCAGAAGCTTTTTCCCAGGGTGGAAGAGTTACTAGGGGACATAGGTTTAAGGTGCGAGGGGCAAAGTTTAGAGGGGATGTGCGAGGCAAGTTTTTTTTTTTACACAGAGGGTGGTGAGTGCCTGGAACTTGCTGCCAGGGGAGGTGGTGGAAGCAGATACGATAGTGACGTTTAAGAGACATCTTGACAAATATATGAATAGGAAAGGAATAGAGGGATATGGGCCCCGGAAGTGCAGAAGGTGTTAGTTTAGGCAGGCATCAAGATCGGCGCAGGCTTGGAGGGCCGAATGGCCTGTTCCTGTGCTGTACTGTTCTTTGTTCTTTGAAATATCTGGAAAATTCACTTGAATTTGAAAATAGACATTTTATGTAGAATTTTCCTCTCACTCGATATATGATGAATGGAGTGTGCTGTACAAAATCCAAAGCTCCATTCATTGTCAGTAAAGCAGAACTTAATGTCACATGAATATTTCTAAGTTGTTTCCAGTCCACAAATCAAAAGTATGAAACAGGGCAACAAAGAGATATTACTAAGGTGCCAAAAAGAACAGATACTTCGCTTTTATAAAATCAACAGAAATGTAATCTGATAACTTCTCTTTCAGATGTATATCTGGACCGTTTGCAGTAAATGTGTGCAAAGAAAACCCGACCGAGCCTGAGTGCTGGACCCGGAAGTCCGACTCGACCCAAACCCGACACATGTACTGATGTAAAGGCCTGCTACCCGATCCGACCCCAACGGGATCCGACGACACGTGTCGGGTTTGGGCAGGGTCATGTCGGGCTTCTGGCTCAGGCATTCGGACTGGGGTTGGGCTTCCTTTGCACACCTATAATTTGAAGTTTTTCTTAGCATCTCTCTCTATAAACATTTAGAACAGTAATTTGGTCGAACATACTTCCTCTGAGTACTTAAATAACAAAAAGCTGGTGCCTTAGCAATGAAGTCTCAAACACAGGACAAGGGTTTTTTGTCCAATATTCATATCTGGACTTACCCAAGAGAATACATTTTACTAGATTCTGCAGGATTATCATAGTAAAAATGGCAAGAGGAAAACAATGACCAGGATTGCACGGCACTTTTCATCCACTCAAATGGAAAAGAAAATTTGTTTGTACTTACAAATTCTTTTTAAAATGGAAAATAATTAATGCATTTTAAGCCAAATTCCAAGTACTTTAAGTTCAGAAAGATTTGAGGAATTACAAATGATCACCATATATATGCACTACTAGTGTGGAACTTGCCTGGTACATATCCCCTGTCATGTCTCATCCGCTCCACAATATCCTGAACATATTGTGGATAGCCAGACTTGGCCAGGCTGAAGATAATTTGCATCAAGTCCCTGTCCATCAGGCTGGCATCTGTCTTTTCAACTTTCTCCAGTGTCTATCAACAGGGAAAGATTAACCACACAAAAATAGGCTTTACATTCAAACCGCACAAATATCTTAAGGCAGTGCTAAAAAATACTTATTTTTTCCTTCAACACCTTTGAGTCTCTTCCCTTCTCCCTAAATTGTCGCAATCAATTCTTTTAATCTGTTACCCTACCAATTACGAATCAGGTACCTATAAAATATAGTATTAATGGAACCAAAATCTTAGAAGAAAATACTTTGAGAAAAATCAAATTATTTGTGGCTTATATATATTTTTTATTTATTTAGAGATCCAGCACTGAAACAGGCCCTTCGGCCCACCGAGTCTGTGCCGACCATCAACCACCCAGTTATCGTAATCCTACACTAATCCCATATTCCTACCACATCCCCACCTTCCCTATATTCCCCTACCACCACCTATACTAGGGGCAATTTATAATGGTCAATTTACCTATCAACCTGCAAGTCTTTGGCTGTGGGAGGAAACCAGAGCACCCGGCGAAAACCCACGCGGTCACAGGGAGAACTTGCAAACTCCGCACAAGCAGTACCCAAAATTGAACCCAGGTCACTGGAGCTGAGAGGCTGAGGTGCTAACCACTGCGCCGCCCATTTTGTAACCTGAATTTCAGGGAATTTTAAAAAAAACAAACTCACACTTAAAAAATCAGTATCACAACCAGATGGCAATTTTTAAAGCTTTATCAAAATGCACACAAATATTTTATCTTGCACAAGTATTAATTTAATTCTTTAGAGGTTACAGGAAATCTCATTATAGGAGAAGCATGTCACTTTATTATGCTAAAAACAAATTCAGTATTTTCTTTTTCATTTTTAAAACAAAACAGTTTCAACATCACAGAATGCCTGCACTTAAAGGCAAGTTATAAAAGAGCAGAAATAATATCTTCTATGGTCAAAATTAATGTTTTACGAACTAGGCTTCACATGGGATGAGAATCAACTGGCATTCAGTTTTATCTGCCTGCCCCTTCCTTCTCTTCATTTGTCCTTCCTCCCGTGTCTGTATCACACCCACTTTCTCTAGCAGCCTGCATCTAGAACTCTGCTAATGATGCACTGTTTAATCAGGTGCTAGCCGTGTATTGCAAGAGTGATGTGTCTTTCAAATTCCTTCCCTTCCTCCCTATGGAGGATGGATAGAGACTTCACTTATAACCAAGATAGTGAATACGCGCCAGTAAGAATTGCAAACTTGAACCAGGCTTCATTCTGCATTAAAGCATTAATTTGAAGAGTTGTACAAGGTGGGGACTGAGGAAGCTCAACAGGAACCCTACGTGAACTGACCAAATGAAAATCCTTCTCTGTGCTGGCTGAAAAGATACTGTATGAAATTTGTTTCATCACTGTCAGTCCAATTACTAATAGACATGGATCCACTGCATGAATCAGCTCATAATTCTGCACTCATCAGCAATCAACTGATGTAGGAGACAGAAAATTTCAAGTGGTGCAGTCGGACATTTTCTTCTGTTACTGAGGCCAAACTAAATGCTTTGAGACTAGGAAAATTGAGGATTATGCTGCATCTTACCAATTCTACACATCTCAGACCGCAGCTGCAATTGAAAATGTTCCTTCCTCAACACCACCATCCTTTAACTACTTCAAAGACTCAAGCCCATAGAAGTTGAAGATTTTTCCATCACTGAAACCAAATTCTAGGCATGTTTTTCACTCGAAGACCCCAACAGCGGAAACAAACACTCTGGGGCCTTCAATATTTTGAAACAGAGATTACTTCAAAATTCTGACGTTTAACATATTAAGCATTAAAAGTTAAAAAAAAGATGCTCGAGATCATGAACATTAGCATACTCACATTGTACTCCTGAATTTTTAGGATTTTAACACAGAACTAACTCGATATTCTGGAGGATACCTAACGTAACAACATTACATAATGTTTCTTTATAAACAGCATTCTGTTCAATCTATTCTAATTAAGTTTGACAAATAAAAGCAACAGCTGCTGCTCAGTTTGTACCTGTTTCATGTTCTCAATATCTCCCTTTTCAGCATATGCATTCAGCAGTGCAACATAGGTATCTGGGCCAGGCTCAATTCCTGCACCTCTCATCACAGTTAGAATGCCCTCTGCACTTTCCATGTCACTGAAATAGAAGTTTACAAATTAAAACACCAGACAGCTGAAACTGAAAGTACAGAAAATACAGACTTCTGCCAGCTGCATTAATCGATTCACACAGAAACTGTCCTATTCAGTTTAGATTTAACAATGAAGATTTCCAATACTCAAAAGTGTATTTGTTCAGAAATGCACACAAAGCATCTGCTGAAGCATTCCTGCACTGAGTACAAGCGAGACAAAGGAAAACAATTTATATTTACATGGTGCTTCATCACATCTCCCAGAAACATTTCAAAATACTCCAAGTGCCAAAAATCACTTTGAAGTGCAGATACAGTTAAGTAGCTAAATGTTTTTGCCATATTGCACACAAGATCCAACAAATTAAAGAGGTTAATTATTTAATTCATTGATTTATCATAATTGGCAGAGAGAAGAATGTTGACCAAGAGAATAATGGCCAGGACACCAGAAGAACTCCTTATTCTTCTTTGAATGGGATCTTCATCATTTGAATCATTGCAACATGAATATATTTAATACTTTACTCAACAATACAGCATTACCTCAACAATGCATGATGCATCAGCCTAAATTTGGAGCTTAAATGCTGAAAAGGGGTTTGAACCTTTAACTTTCTGATTCAAAAGCAAGAATGCGACCAACTGAAAGAAAACACATACTAAGGACCTTCATTGCGGGCAGAAAGAGAGGCGCAAGAACAGCAGCTAAATATGCCCGCTGAATCACTTAAAATACAGCATGAAAAATGATCATGTTGAAGTTATCTGACTAGTTACAGCAGGACCCAGTAAAAGACCCATGCTAGATACTTCTTGTTCCCCTTCCTCAGAGAAGTAGCTGGGGGCAGAAATAAAGCTGTACAACAGTGAATTTAGGAAGCAATTTACACAACCCACATTCTGGCTGCAGACACAATTTTCAAGAGTGTTAGATATGAGAGGAGCACCTGCTGAAAGACATTTACAAACACTATGTAGTGCTAAAATAATAGACAGAATAAAAAGTAGCATAATGCAAACTGACATCAACGTTCCGATCAAATTACTCTGGGAAAGAGAGGCAAAGTAGACAAGTCAACTCAAATCAGTCATATTACAATACAATATGAAATGGTAGAAATACTCAGCAGGTCTGGCAGCATCTTTGGAGAGAGAAGCAGAGTTAACGTTTCAAGTCAGTGACCCTGATGAAGGGTCACTGACCTGAAACATTAACTCTGCTTCTCTCTGCACAGATGCTGCCAGACTTGCTGAGTATTTCCAGCATTTCTTGTTTTTATTTCAGATTTCCAGCATCTGCAGTATTTTGCTTTTATATTAAAATACAAGTTGGGATAAACAGGCAGCACAACCCTGGATTTAGTGACATGACCCGCCTTTCTGGCATGGTGTATGGGGGAAAGACAGTGTTGTTGAACGTATACAACTATCATGTACAAGCACTATATTCCCCTCTATCACAGTTAAATAAGTTGCAATATCATTATCTGTTGATTCAAAATTCCACTATGAAAGCCTGCAATCTGTTATGGAGCATCATGAACAGCAAGAAATCTTTTAAGATTTTATATATTATAACCACTTTACTCAGGGATGTATTCCAAGATTGAGATTCAATAATTACTTGTGCTCCACTCTCAAAGTTCTTGATACATATCAACATTAAGGTATGTTACTGTCTTCTGACAGGTAAACTGTACATTATCCTATACTGCAAAAAAATATTTCTATCTAAAAAAAACTGTTCTAACAGAGATTACTGTGCAGGCAAGGGAAGAGGAACCATTGCTGGAGACATGCTGGATGCATTTGGAAAGCTTGAAGTGGAAGTACACAAGGACAATTTGATGGAACAGTCGAACAGGAGTGGTGTTCGGGGAGGATGGCATGGTCAAACACTATAAAAAGGTTGAAGAGCACAAGGATGGATGATACACCATGGTTGCCTCCACAGAAAATGCCATTTGTGACTTATGTCAGGGCAGTCCCAGTCATTCAACAAGGATGAACAAGTCAGACTAGAGGATTAAAATTGGAAGTCTTCAAAAAAACACAGTTAACGAGGTGAGAGGCAACATGTTTGATGACCGAAAAAACTTAGTGACAGTGAAGGAATTGAAGAGGGGAGGAAGTGCTGAAGACAGCTGCATGGATAGTCCAAACCTTCAGAGTATCAATGCTAGGAGTGTGCAAGTGAAGTGACAAGTTAATGGATACAGTTTCCTTTAAAAATTTGGACTTTGCTTTTACTCATTCATTCTCAAAATGTGGGCTCTGCTGGCAAGGCCAGTAATTCTTGCCCAAGCCTAGTTCCCATGAATACATACATATGAACTAGGAGCAGGAGTAAGCTATTCGGCCCTTCAAACCTACTCCACCATTCTATAAGACAATGGCTTATCTGTTTGTGGACTCAAATCTACTGTCCTGCCTCCCCTCAATATCCTCTGACTCTCTTATTTATCAAGAATCTGTCTTAAAAACATTCAATGACCCTGCTTCTACCAGTCTCCATCAAAGAGAGTTCCACAGACTTATGACCCTCAGAGAAAAACATTTCTCATCTGTCTTAAATGGGAGACCCCTTACTTTCAAACTGTGCCCCCTAGTTTTAGTGTCTCCCACGAGGTGAAACATCCTTTTAATATTCACCCTGCCAAGTCCCCTCAGGATCTTGTATGGTTCAATAAGTTCACCTCTCATCCTTCTAAACTCCCATGAACACAGACCCAACCGGTCCAACCTTTCCTCATAAGTTAACCCTCTTATCCCAGGAACCAGTTGAGTGAACCTTCTCTGAACTGATTCCAATGCAATTATATTCTTTTTTTTAAATAAGGAGACCAAAACTGTAAGAAATAGTCTAGGGGCTGGATCTCATTTGTGCGCCGCACTCCGTGGCCCTGGGCCTGGAACTTGGCGTCCTTCCAACATGGAAGGGCTGCCGCACAGCCCCCGCAATATTATGCGTGGGGGCTGATTTAAATAGAGGCAGCAGAGAGGCTGCCCCAATAACACAGAGGCATCCCCGACAATGGCATCCAGCACCACCAAGCAGGCACCATTTTTAAAGGGCTTTAAGCCCTTAGAAGTAATTTTAATTTTTACTGGTAAAGTAAGCATTTATTTTTTGACTGCAAATAATAATGATATGGAGGCCCTTCCCCAACGCCCCACAATGGTCATTTCATTGCCCGTGATAACCAAAACATGCCTTTTTCCCTACCTGAACTTGACCCCTCCAACCTCTAACTATTGACCTTCAACCCCTTCCCCCCTTCCCCACATCCAATCAAAATTGTTTTCCCCGCTCCCGCACCCCTCCCACCCTGAAAGTTTTATTCCTCCCCCCTCTCCACCAGGCTCGCGCCTCGGAACTCTGTATGGAGTTCCGAAGGCACGCGAGGGACGAATGGCGGCTGTAAAATCAACATGGGATGGCCGTCACCAGCAGGTAAGTGAATTTGCATCAAATTTAGGCTAATTTGAATATGTAGATGCAGGCCCCGCCGCTTGAGGCCGCACCAAGGTCCCCCCACCGCCAGTAATATGCGGCGGGGCCCTTCTCAATGTCATGGGTCGAGGCAGGCCTCTCCCCACAGAATTTTACGGGCCCCCCTGCCGCAAGACACAGATCTGATCTCACCAATGCCCTGTACAACTGTAGCAAAACATCCCTACTTTTATATTCCATTCCCCTTGCAATAAACAACAACATTGCTTTTGCCTTCTTAATTACACACTGTACCTGCATACTAACTTTTTGTTTTGTGTATTAGGAGACCCTGATCCCACTGCATCTCAGAGTTCTGCAATCTCCCTCCATTTAAATAATATGTTGCTTTTCTATTTTCTGGCCAAAGTGGACAAGTTCACACTTTCCCACATTATACTCTACCTGCCAAATCTTTGCTGTTTCACTTAACCTATCTATATCACTTTGCAGACTCTGTGTCCTCTTCACAACTTACTCTCCTACCTACCTTTGTGTCATCAGCAAATTTAGCAATCATACATTCTGTCCCTTCATCCAAGTCATTGATATAGCTTGTAAATAGCTGAGGCCCCAGCACTGATCCCTGTGGGACTCCACTAGTTACAGCTTGCCAACCTGAAAATGCTCCATTTATACCTACTTTCTGTTTCCTGTTAGCTAACCAATCCTCTATCCATGCTCATATGTTACCCCCTATACCATGAGCTCTTATTTTGTTCAGTAACCTTTGATGTGGCACCTTGTCAAATGCCTTCTGGAAATCCAAGTACACTACATCCACGTTGCTTGTTACTTCCTCAAAGAACTCTAATAAATTAGTCAAACAAAATTTCCCTTTCACAAAACCATGTTGACTCTGCCTGATTGCACTGAGATTTTCTAAATGACCTGCTATAACCTCATTAATAATAGATTCCAGCATTTTCCCTGTGACAGATGTTAAGCTAACTGGCTTGTAGTTTCCTGCTTTCTGTCTTCCTCCTTTCTTGAATAGCGGAGTTACATTCATTATTTTCCAATCTGACGGGACCTTTCCAGAATCTAGGGAATTTTGGAAAATTAAAACCAATGCATCCACTATCTCAGCAGCCACTTCTTTTAAGACCCTAAGATGAAATCCATCAGGACCTGGGGACTTGTCAGCTTTTAGTTCGAATAATTTTCTCAGTACTCTTTCCCTAGCGATGGTATCTGTTTTAAGTTCCTCCCTCCCTTTCAACTCTTGATTCACAATTATTTCTGGGATGTTATTTGTATCCTCCACAGTGATCACAAATGCAAAAAATCTGTTCAATTCATCCGCCATCTCCTTGTTTTCCATTATTAACTCCCCAGACTCTCTCTCGAGGACCAACATTCGCTTGACTTCTTTTCCTTTTTAATTATGTGTAGAAACTCTTACTATCTATTTTTATATTTCTAGCTAGCTTTCTCTTGTACTCCAATTTCTCTCTCGTTATTCTTTTAGTCATTCTTTGCTGTTTTTTGTATTCTGTCCAATCCTCTAATCTGCCACTACTCTTCGCTTTTTCTTTCAATTTGATACTATCTTTAACTTCCTTCGTTAATGGTGTGTCCTTCCCCTATAGTCCTTCTTTCTCACTGGAATGTATCTTTGCTGAGTGTTATGAAATATCTCCTTAAATGTCTGCCATCGCATCTCTACAGACCTATCCCTTAATCTAATTTCCCACTTTACTTTAGCCAGCTCTGTCTTCAAACCCTCATAATTACCCTTAAGTTCAAAACACTAGTCTTAGATCCATTCTTCTTACCCTCAAACTGAATGCCAAATCCAATCATGTTGTGATCACTGACACCTAGGGGGCCTTTACTATCATTAATTAATCCTGTCTCATTACACATTGCCAGCTCTGGAATAGCCTGCTCTCTGGTTGGCTCTAGAACATGTTGCTCTAAGAAACTGTCCTGAAAACACTCCATGAACTCATCTTCCAGGCTACCTTTGCCAATCTGATTTGTCCAATCTATCTGTAGATTAAAATCACCCATGATTATCACCGTACCTTTCTCATAAGCCCCCAATATTTCTTCCTGTATACCCATCCTACAGTGTGGTTACTGTTAGGGGGCCTATAAACTACTCCAACAAGTGACTTTCTACTTTGCCTATTTCTTTTCTCTACCCAAACTGATTCTACATCTTGATTTTTAGAACTAAAGTCATCTCTCCCTATTATACTGTCATCCTTAATTAACAGAGTTACCCTTACACCTTTTCCTAGTTTCCTGCCCTTCTGAAATGTCGTACCCTTGAATATTCAGGTCCCATTCTTTGCCATCTCTCAATAATGGCTATCAGATCATACATTTTTATTTCTATTTGAGCTATCAATTCATTTGTTTTGTTACGAATGCTACGCACATTCAAATACATTTTGTTCTGTCTTTTTACTATTTATGCAACCTCTAGCCTTAGCTGTTTGCACAATCATTATTTTTGTACATTCATTCCATTACTGCCATGCTCTTATTATTTCCCTTATTGCTACCTTGATTGTAGGTCTTCTTGTACAGCTGTGGTCCAATTGAGTGGTTTGCAAAAACACTTAAGAATCAAACACTTTGATATCAAACTGGAGACACATAGGCTAGGCAAGGATGGTAGGTTTTCTTCTCGAAGAAACATCAGGTCAGCAAACCAACAGCTTCACGGTCACTTCTACTGATACCAGTTTTTTATTTAGATTTTTTAAAAACTGAATTCAAATTCTCAACTGTCATAGTGGGACTTGAACTCATGTTCAATGGATTACTAGTCCAGTAACATAACCACCATACTACTGTACCCATGTTTATAACACAAAAGAGTTGACAGGAAGTGCACAGAGTTCTAAGACGTTAACGCATTAATAGTTTTTTTTTGAAGCAATATGTCTTCCAAGTCTTAACTGCAGCATTTTACCTACCCAGCCCGTGCATGTCCTGTCACCAGGGAATTGAACACCACCTCTGTAATTGGTAGATCTTTACTCTTCATAAAACCTAGGATCTTACTAAAAGACAAGAGAATGAATCATCAATAATTAACTATACTTAGCTCTATACTCATTAACATAAAGAATTTAAACATCACCTATAGGTCAAACAGATTAAATACCAAAAACCTTTGCGTTTAACCATCTCCTTTGACCAATAAACCTGCTCATTTCAATCTGTTTCATATATACATACATTATATTCACATATACATATATAACACACACATTGCTGAAGTTTAGCAAGTAATGTTCTTTCAGCTTTCCTAAATTCCCCACAAAATTCAAATGAAAAACAGAAGTGGAAATGTAACTGTCTTTGAAATAACACTGTTCAAATCAATGCTTTGAAAAATGTTTAAAACTGCACCCTTGCATTTAAAACTGGTAGCACATCCAAATTGTTTCCCCTCTGCTCCCTTCAAAACAAGAACATGTACCTACTTTTTAACTGGAACTGTGGGCTAGGTAAGCCATAGACCACTCCAACAACCACTACGTGAAGTGCTCACCTGGACAATGACCAGTATGTCAAGTCGCACAAGAGCAATTTTGTTTTCCTCTTGCTTTCCACCAGCCCCATCCAAAATGCAATGTCTCAGTTTTAAGTATCAATAAATTTCCAGTGAGCTTGAGACTTGAAAACAAAACCCCACCTGGTTGGAAATTAAATATTGAACCATTTAAGATACCAACTAACATTAAGAGACTCCCAGAACTGCAAAGAGGGCAACATATAGTCAGGTTTTTTTTTTTAAAAACTTGGTATAACTTGGACCAGTGATAGAAAGAGATTAAACTGAGGCTTTGTCTGCTTATTCATGTGGGTGTTAAAGATCCCACAGCACTATTCAAAGCACAGCTGGGGAATGCTCCCCATTGCTCGATACATTTATCCCTCAATCAACACTGTCGAAACACATTATCTGGTCATTAATCTCAGTTGCTGCTGGTGGGATCTAGCTGTCACCTTTGCCTCAAAACAGCGACTACACTTCAAGAGCAATAGACTGGCCGTGAACTACTCTGTGAGGACCTGAAAGGCACTATATAAATGGATGTTCCTTTTTCCCCCCTTTTAAAAAACGGTCACAAAAGCAATTTAGATATTGTTCTGAATACCACTGCAAAGACAATTACATTTTTATTTCTGCATTATAGTTTCTCATAACTATCTGAACTTTGTAGAGATTCAAGAAACTAGGGGAAAAGTTGCTAACTTTACAGTAACATAAATATTTTTTTTAAAAGTTTAATCCCAGCAATACTAGCCAATTCCCTGAAGCCAGCAAGATACAACATTGAATAGCCCACTGTACTTGGCTTCAAATCAAAAAAACTCTTGTGTATTCTTATGTATTTACCTAGACCATTAGACCTTTGGGGAGAAAAATTCTTTTAGGAAGATATAACTTGATAATAAAGAGAAGTACCAAAAATACACAACCACCAGAATTTCACTTCCAAAATACAAGTATTTCACTTTAGGGGTAAAACAGGATAAAAACCTAATATCCATTGTTGAAGGGAGTTAAAACACTTCATACAATTCATGCAAGGCTTATTTAGGATTTGCAACAAATTGAACCTTTGCTGTGTTCTGGATGACATACTGCAGGAGGAACATTGCATTTTCATTTCCCACTTCAATAAAGTTAATATGTGTGCTTCAAGCTTCAGGGGTACACAGAAAACACCATCAAAACTGTTACTGATAATGGTAAATGTGAGGAATATTACTTAGAAATCACAACCAAATGGAATAAACTCCAATCAAAATATGTGAACCATAGTTACCAGATGAGGCACACTATAAACATCCTCGAAGTACCTTGAAACCCATTCAAGCTCCCTGCTCTAACTTTCAGCCTCTGCAATATTTGGGCTTTTCAGCATCATGCAGTGCGTACTAATGTAAAACAATTTTTTAAAAATGCGTTATGGTATGTTTCTACATAATAAAAAATACTTAAAATTATCGTTCAAACTTGGGCTTATTATGCAAACAAGACCAAATATTGCTTGGCATTCCCCAGGAACACTAATTACAGTACATTAAGAATCATTTTAAAAACAATACCTTGCACCCTCGATATCTCCTTCATTACAATATGCTGTTATCAGTCTCTGGAAAGTAACCTGTGTATTGAAGGCAAAAGCACTCTCAAGTATTTACTTCATGTAGTTACAAAAAAGTACCAATTTGTTTATTCCTTCTCAATCTATACACAAATATTAAACATGTTAGCAAATAAAAAATCTGTACATGCAATTCCATCTGCAAAATTACATCAAAATAAAGTATAAAAATTTGGTTTCATTCTGAAAAGGTAAAATGTATATTTTTAAGAAAACTGCCTAGCAGTTTTTTTTGTAATTTTAATCTGCGAGATTTAAAAGTAAGGACTCTCCAGTCTGCAAACCTTCGATTTTAATTGCGAAAACAGAAAACTGCAATAACTGTTGTAAAATGTGACACTGAAGTGCACATTTCATGTACTCTCAGGAAATATTATAGTTTTAATCAAAATAGCAATTGTAAAATAGAGAAACAATGGATTTGGAAACTTTGTACTAAATACGGAAATAACTTACTCTGTTCGGTTGCACATTTGCAGATTCCATTTTTGCCAGAAAGTCAGTAGGTGAAAACTTGTGTTCGTTCTGAAGATAGACTTTCAACAATGCATTGTAATGGCTCACATCATAAACAGAACCTAGATATCAAAGATTATTGGTCAGAAGAAAATAATCAGCACACTTCAACTCTCAGCTATGGGTAATTATTCCATCTGCACAACTTAGAAAGTGAAAATACTCTTCACCTTTGTAACTTAGGGTCAAATATAGCCCAAAATGATACAATGAAACCCTTCTACCAGCTGTGAAGGTCATACCTCAGATGTATTTAGGCTATCTCAACCCAGTGGGCATAAATGCACAGCATAAAACTGTCCATCATTCAGCACCAATTGGAAAATCTCGCTTTCAAGGCCTCAGGATCGCTCAGGTGGGAAATGGAAAAACATCAGGGGATGTACCTCCGAAATAAGAGTAGAGGGAATTTTACTCTGGATGTAACTGTGCTGCACCTGACCGACATTCTTAAAAGCAAAAACACTTCACTCTTCACACTAACGTTTGTCACCACAATGAGCATGAATTACAATAAAAATTGAAAATAAAGACGATTAATTGAACTTATTCTTTGCTCACAGTAATAGTAAGTTCACTAACAGTTTAAGCTCAGCTGGTTATATTCTTTAAATAGGGGATCATGCATCACTTTGTACAGTGTTGTTAACAGATTCCAATTATGAGCATTAATCTGACAATAAAGACGGCTAAATTTACTCTGTGTTTTAATGTGTCCTGGAACTCTACAGGTTCCATAGATAGCAATAACTATCATGATGCTTTCAAGCAGGAGGTTAACATGCATCATGGTGCAAGTATCTCGCACATAGTTGATAGCAACAGTTGAGGGCCCTTATCTGGCTGTCAAACTCACTTTGACCATGAAGTGTTACTAATAAAGTGTTAAAAATCACTCAAGCCTTTGCATTTCACACAAGATTGTTTCATTCTCAAAATCTTTTGTCTTCATTAATCAAAAAAAAGTATTAGCATAGCTGCTGTTTGAGTTCACAGTTCAATGAAAGCAAAGAGTTAAGCATTGATAGAAGTAACAGCTATAAAAATTGTGCAATAAATGTGACTGTAATATGGGGTGATTTATTCCCAGAATTTGAGACTAAACATCTTGTTGGCACAGTAGCTCAATAAATCATCAAATAACTCAATAAACTACATGATTTATTCAAGCCAAATCGAGGAAATGACCTGGACAGTCACAAAGTTTACTTATATGTCTTTACAACGGTACAGATGAATTATATAATCTATCTGCCACCTAGATTTTACAAATTTTTTTAGAAGTGTTTATGAATACAGTAACTTGCCTGGAGCTACTGCCATTTTATATATAGTCACACAAAAGAAATGGAAGCAATCTTTAAGCTTACTTGCCCATACACCGCAAAACAGGATAAATTCACAGCATCAATATTTCACATTTGTGAAATAATGAATAGACTTGTGACAATGGAAAATAGAGTATGTCACAACGATGTTTAACTGTTGCGAAACAGAACAAATCTGGAAGACTGTGATTTCAATTGGCCAAACAGGGAAAAGAATCACGAGAGGTGTACTGTGCCTAAAATCTAACAGCCTGGATTTTACAGTAAGAGTATCAGTGAGGCCAACAGTGCTCATCGTTATTATGGAGTAAATCAGACAGCAACCTCCAGAGTCTGCACGTGCGCAGTTAAATGTAGAAATCTGGAAGCCGCTTCTGATTTGCCTTGCACCTCGCCAAGGGATTCAGCATCAACATCCATGTAAGGGCATAATGTTATCCACTAGACATACCAGAATATATTAAGGCTGCTGCATCCAGGTGTGAGTGAATTTTAAACCCTGTGATCAGTCCTAATTTATGGCCCAACAACCTCTCTGGCACTGAAAATTTAATTTAACAAGAGTGCAGACTCATTCCATCAGAATTTAATTATTGTGGTGATTTTAAAAAAATTATTTTACTTTTTCTTTCTGTCCCTCAATCCCATCTTTCCCCCCCACCCCTCTAATTCAGTTCTGCACCTGATTAATTATAATTTATACTCTCTGGTTTAGACTCTGCGGGCCGAATTTTACTAGCCCCTCAACGTTGGGGGGCATGACGGGAGGGCCTGTAAAATATTTGCAGAAGCGGCCCACCACGACCCCTGATGCCGAGAAGACCCCGCCGCATATTACTGGCGGCGGCGAGGCCTCGGTGAGATACCCCCTCCCCGCCACTTGGCAGTGGGGCATTCATTTAAATATTAAAATTAATTTTTAAAAATGCACATGAACCTACCTGGTCCCAGCAGCTGTCCCATGCTGATATTACGGGCACCGGCCGCAACTCGCACAACTTCAGAACTCCGTACGGTGCTCCAAGGCGAGACACTGGTGGGGAGCGGGGAGGACTGAAATTATCAGGGCGAGGTGGGGGAGAAGCAGGGAAAACCTTTAGTATTGGCTGTGGGGATGGTGGGAAGGGGTTGAAGGGCGATGGTGACCCAGTTCAGGGGGAAAAGGTCACGTTGGGAATAACGTTTTCCCTGGGGGGGGGGGAAAGGCCCAAAAATAAAGTGTGTGGTCATTGTGGTGGGGGGGGGGGGGGGGGGCAGTGGCAGAGGGGCTCAAATCAATTTCTCGTTAAAAATATAAATTCAGTTGTACAGCTAGAAGCCCTTTAAAAATGGCACCTGCACGGTGGCGCCAGACGCCGTTCCGGAGGATGCAGCAGCCACCCACCTCTATGTATTCGGGGGCTGCTGCTCCGCCCCCTCCTTTTAAATGAATCCCCCCACGTGAAATATCGTGGGGGCTCATCGGCAGCGCTTCTGCCTGGGACGCATGCCACCATCACAGTGTGCAGTCACAAATTGCGGCGCATTCGTAAAATTCAGCCCTGTATGTCTCAGTGTGGATTCTTCAATCTAATTGGTTGAAGTGTCACGCAGTTTCTTTCCCTACTCTCATATACCACAGACCCCCTGCAGAGGGTGCCACGTTACAAATGATATATAAATATCCTATTTTGCAGCCCTGTGTGTAGCTGTAAGCATAGTGAATGGGAAGCCCAGTTTCTTCATCACTGACTGCAAAATCTAAGTGAATGTTTGTTTCAATTCTTAACTAAAAAATTAAAGGAACATTGTGTGCATGGTGCTATCAAACAAGTGAAACTCAACATCTTCATGCACTAAGGATGCAGCAAACAGGGTTTTAACATTGAAAATAAACGTGGTCAGCATTATATATTCCTCTTGAAGGTGTCTTGATCTTGTCTCATGAGACTCTGCTCACATTCAACAAACTACAATGAGATCTGCATATCTGTTATCCACCTTTCCAATTATCTGCCAATACTCTTGAAGGCCTCTTGATCTTGTCTCATGAGACTCTGCTCACATTCAACAAACTACAATGAGATCTGCACATCGGTTATCCACCTTTCCAATTATCTGCCAGACTCTTTTGCCAGACAAAATCTTGTTCAAAACATTGTCTCAAAGCATAGTATTGCCTGCTACAGCAAATCTCTTCCCATATGGTTAATAAGTTAACCCTTCAGTCCAGAAAAAAATAAACTCAATGATGTACTTCTACACTGCCTTCATTTGCACGCTAGGGCATTACTGTGCCATACGGAAATGACCAAACTTTGAAGATTTTTCATAATCTACTGCAAGCATCTAAGAAGACACCAGCTATTTCTATTATCCATCAGCAGCAGAAGAAAGAAACTCTACACATATCCATACCGAGCTCTTGTAGTTTGTCCCAGATTCTGTGAGCCAAATCTGTTCTTTCTGGCAGTTGCATCTCTGGAAGCAAAGAACCACAGCTACGAAGCAGGAGCAAGGCTTGATTGCCATTAGGAAAGCCTGGTTTAAATAAAAATGTAAAAAATACATTAAAAGATCTAAAAAGTACATTGTTGCATTAGGTAAGGTGTATGGAAAGCTCAATTAGAGTGACAACAGATGAAAGACTGAATAAATTCCCATCAGATCCACATCACAAAACTATTCTACCTGGAATACCAATCCAAGCTCTTTTTTTCAAGTTACAGTTATAGCACATATGGCATGTGCCATTTTCTCCATCATACAATTTTGATATATCATTGGTTACAAATGTCAACTGAACAAGAAAACAGGTTATTCAGCAGATACATGTCATCTGTCACTGTCAACACAAAATAAACCCAAAGTTTAAGTTATACATTACTTATATAACTATTCTAGACAACTTCAACATGTACTTTTCTACATGAAAGGGAGGAATAGTAGTAGCGGGCGGGTGATTACCACACTCTATAATGGTATTTAAACAGGCATGGTGCAACAGAATAATTGTATTGTCAATTCCAAACTAAATTATTCAAGAAAACCAATTCCCTTTGCATTTATAATATTTTTACACCTTCCTCCATTTCATATTAGACATGTAACTTCCCCAAGTAACATTATACCCAGCAAATTATTTTAGTTTTTAATGGAGTCTGGAGGCCATCTGGCAAGTCATTTGAGTGAAACACTTTAAAAAAAATAGTAATTTAAATAATTTCAACTTGGGACCAATACATGTAAAAACAAATTTTAAGGGCATATAATGTGTTTACAACATCCCTTCCATCTCACTTAGTATTGATATAACTCCTTCTATGTCCAGTGATGCTAGTACATGGTCTGGCCTGACCACATCTTGAATATTGTCTTCAATTCTGATCACAGGCACAAGAGACTCAATCCTGGGATGCAGCTCAAAAGAGCCACAAAATCGATCCCTTGTGCCAAAGGACTAAGTGGTGAGGAAACAGTCAAAAAAATTACATTTATCAACCTTGAAACAAGATGACTGAGAAGGGCACTTAATAAACAATATATACAAACCAAAAAAGCAATTATAGAAAATGTAAATTAGAAACTCCACTTGAAACTAAATCGTGAACACTGGAAAAAGTGGACACAGATTAAAACAAGTAAAATGCAAATTTAGGGCTGATGACAGGAAGTTCTTCACAAACAGCATCTAATAAATGTGGAATGACTCCTGGACAGCATGGCATAGATAAAAATTCTAATCATTTTTTTAAAATGCAGAAGTTGTGATGATGGGAATTCTTCTAAATGGTTAAGCTAAGATTGGCAAAATTGCCTGTACTTATCTCATAACCTTGCAAACACAAACTACTTTCAAATTGCTATGTAACTATGTCCTATGATTTGTGACAATATTACCCTGGATAAATTTATGAAAAATGATAACAATGCAGCCAAGATTATAATTTAACCTCAAGACTACAAGCAAAAGAAGAACTTGAATCTTTACAGTACTATTCACATCATTGTCTGTGAAGCTTAGGAAGTAATTCTGAACTGCTGTCACTGTTGTAATGCAGAAAAACAAATTAAATCATCTGACTCTTTCTAGCAGTGCTGGCGGACCAAATGTAGTATCAGTGAGCGCATGTCTGATACCTTTTCCTAAATCTGCCAGTTAATCACAGCACTGGAAGACTTCAGGGAGTCATTTGCCCACCTATTTGTACAGCAAATGGACAGGACAGAACATTAAGGACCATAGAGCAAACGTTTCTTACCTTAAAAAACATCTGGCACTCTCACCTTAACCTTGGCTAAAATACTGCTTTTTGCCTCTAAATGTTTATAACTAATTATGTCTCTCTGCTTCTCTGAACTTCCCTTGTTAGTTTCTTCTAAGATCCAAATACACATCCCACACATTACTCCTCCTTCTATAATCCCACTATGTTGAAATCAAGAATCACTGTACAATATCCTACATTAATTGCGTTAGCAAAATTTTAAAAGGTCACACTTTTTACCTCCCTCAGTCTTCCCTTCCTTCTACAAGCTTAAAGTTTTTCAAACCCAAATTCGGCATCAAATATTTACCAGCTCCTGACTTAACTCATCTTTTCTTTTTACTTTCAACTTTGGCAAAATTTTACACTATGGCTGTTGGCCTTTCAAATGAGGTATTATAGGGACTTAGGAATTGCTAAATGAAAAAAGATCAAGATCCATCTAGTTTGCCTCCTACCATCCTTGTAGATGCATAATACCATTATGATGGAGTTACTGACTAATCATCATCATTCTTTCTCAATTGATCTACAACAGATCGAGAAATGAAACATTCCCCCGGTGATGGAGGGCTTTGGGAACTATTTGGTCCAGTCACCTCCCAAGCATTTTACATTTACCTCATATCATGCCTCAATTTTTAAAAAAGTTATGCAGCCATGAAAGCAGTGCTCAATTCCCATCAGCAACTCCAAACTTCTCTCTGCCACACATGGCTTCACAGAAGGGACATAACTGCCAAATTCATCAAAAATAATCATGCTGTCTAGCTCATGCTGAATGCAACACCCAAAAACACAATTGCAACACAATGACATCAATGGAAATACTACACACAAATCCAGTCACCAATCAATTTTCCTTTTACTTGCTTGTTGTTCATGATCTACATAGCAAACGGCTGGAAATCACAACAACGAATTCCATTACAACCACTTCAGTCATCGACATTCTGGACAAGTTGTTTACAAAATGGGGTTTGCCACAATCTATCACTACAGACAATGGACCACAGTTTGCTTCCAATCAGTTCATGGAGTTCGTAGCAAGTTACGGAATTCATCACCATCTGATGTCACGTCCCGCAATCGAATGGTGCCGTTGAACGATTCAACAGGGTGATAAAGTCTGAAAGCTAATATGTCAGAGGGGAAAACAAATAATCCATACACATCCTACTCCACACATATCGATCAACCCCACACTCTGTGACCAGAAAGACACCAGTCGAACTTATGATAGGTTGTAACTTTCGCATACCACTGACCGTTCTTAAGCCAAATCGCGACCAGAAATTTACTTCATCAGTATCAGGTCCAAAGCAGATTAAACGATGCTAATGCTTATCTGTTGGATAACAACACCAAGTGGAAAGGAGATGTTTGATAGGGAGCAGACCAGGATATTTTGAGGATAGTGGTGATGAGGATACATTTCCTTTTCCTATGAGTGATGTTAATAATCCACCTCCTCAAGCTGATGAAACAGATCCACAACCTCAAATTGGTAAATCTAATCGCAGACCTAAGTGACTTTCCTATCTCAAAGACTATTTCTGTACTTACAGAAAGCAGACAAGTTGAACACTAAGAAATGACTTGATCGATATGTTAGATGTATAGAATGCTTTAATTAAAAATAATGTCTTCAGTCAAAAGGGGGAAAAATTTAGCATTTAATTGATCTGGGTTTGATTGCATCCATCTGTCCACTGATCAGTGTTCACTGTGTTTGATTATTTAAGCCTAGTTTGAAACTGAAACTGAGAGAGACAGGCTGGAATGTTCCAGAGAAACTGAGACTGTTCTGAGAAAGACACTGTACTGAGATCTTGTAAGTGCTGAGATATTTTAAAGAACTGTAAATAAACCAGTTGTTGATTTAATACAAGTGTGATATCTGCACTGCTCTGAGATAAATCAGATATATAAAATATCCAGCAAACCTGCAAAAACATAACACTAAATAAAGACAAGTTGCTATTGTTCAAATGGCAGGAAATGGGCTGTCGTAAAAAGAAATATCAACCTGGTTCACTAATGTCCTTCAGGAAAAAAAAAGTCTGTCGTCCTTACCCAATCTGGCCTACATGTAACTCCATACAGCAATCTAGTTGACTCTTTAACTGCCCTCTGAAATGGCCTAGCAAGCCACTCAGTTGTATCAAACCGCTTCAAAAAAGTTGAAGAATGGAACTGGACCGACCACCCGGCATCAACCAAGGCACCAGAAAGAAAAAGACACACCTTGCCCAATCGACTCTGCAAAGTCCTCCCCACTATCACCTGGGACCTATGCCAAAATTGGGTGAGTTGTCCCACAGACATAGTCATACTCACTGACTCATACCTTACAGTAAATGTCCCAGACTCTCTCATCACCATCCCTGGCTAAGTCCTGTCCCACCAACAGTACAGACCCACCAGAAGTGGTGTCACAACGGTATACAGTCAGAAGGGAATTTCCCTAGGAGTCCTCAACATTGACTCTGGACCCCATGAAGTCTCAGGGCATCAGATAAAACATGGGTAAGGAAACCTCCTGCTGAGTCCTACCAATGCCCTCCCTCAGCTGATCAATCAGTGCTTCTCCATTTTGAACACCATTTGGAAGAAGCACTGAGGATAGCAAGGGTACAGAGCATACTTTGAATGGAGGACTTCAATGTCCATCACTAAGTGTGGCTCGGTAGCACCACCACTGACAGAGCTGGTAGAGTCCTGAAACACATCTCAGCCAGACTGGGCCTGCGGCAGATAGTGAGAAAACCAACAAGAGGGAAATGTCTACTTGACCTCACCCTCGCCAATCCACCGGTTGCAGATACATCTGTCCATGACACTATAAGCAAGAGTGACCACTGCATAATAGTCCATGTGGATATCAAGTCCCATCTTCACACCGAGCACACCCTCCATGTTGTGCGGCACTATCACTGTGCTAAATGGGATAGAGTTAAAACAGATCTGGCAGCTCAAAACTGGGCATCCATGAGGTGGTGTGGGCAATAGCAGCAGCAAAATTGTACTCAACTACAACCTGTAACCTCATGGCCTGCCATATCCCTCATTCTACCATTTCCATTACTATCAAGCCAGGGGAACAATCCTGGTTCAAAGAGGAGTGTAGAAGAGCAAGCCAGGAGCAGAACCAGGCATATCTAAAAACGAGGTGCCAACCTGGTGAAGTTACAACACAGGACTACATGTATTGTAGACAGAAGAGGCAGCAGGCAACAGACAGAGCTAAACAATCCCACAACCAAGGCTCTGCAGTCCTACCAAATCCAGTTGTGAATGGTTATGGACAATTGAACAACTAACTGGAGGAGGCTGTTCCATAAACATCCCCATCCTCAATGATGGGGGAGCCCATCATGTCAGTGCAAAGGACACGGCTGAAGCATTTGCAACCATCTTCAGCCAGAAGTGCCAAGCGGATGATCCATTTCGGCCTCCTCTTGTTCAGATGCCAGTCTTTGACCAATTCAATTCACTCTGCGTGATATCAAGAAAAGGCTGAACACACTGGATAAAAAAAGGCAATGGGCCCCAACAACATCCTGGCAGTAGTAATGAAGACATGTGCTCCAATACAGCTACAACATTGGCATCTACCCAACAATGTAGAAAATTGCCCAGGTATACCCCATCCACAAAAAGCAGGAGAAGTCCAATCCAGCCAATTACCACCCTATCAGGCCACTCTCAATCATCAGCAAAGTGATGGAAGGGGTCGTCGACAGTGCTATCAAGTGGCATTTAGTCAGTAATAACTTGCTCACCCTGCTCCTGGCTTGCTCTTCTACAATTCTCAGCCATTCGGCTTCAGACCTCATTACAGTATTCATCCAAGCATGGACAAAAGAGCTCAATTCCAGAGATGAGGTACGAGTGACTGCCCTTTGTTGTGTTATTGATTTATTTACACGAGTATTAGTTAACATACTGTTCAATATGTAAATAGTTTAGTATACATCACAGGAAGTGATGCAAGACAACTTGATATAGTAGTTAGAACAATGTTAGTCAACAGTCAGCACGTGTATCTTCGATCTCTCCGGTAATTCTGTTATTTTGTAATAAAGAATCCTTCATTCAACTTACCATTCAGCCTCACCGATTGTTTGGTATGTTTGTGTTGCGAACTCAACAACACAATATGCTGGCAGTGGTACACAATAGGCTAGCAGCAAAACAGTGGCGCTCAACATGCCAATAACGGTGTTCAACACAGGACATCAATCACTAACGCAACATGAAGAACAACAATTTCTCCCATGGAAAGCCATAAAGCCTGGGATAACACTGCAATCGCTTGAGGGAGCGTCAGTGACATGACATAGGCTCAGATTCGACAACCATCCTCAAAAAACGGTACTCCGGCAGAGTATAAGTAAACAAACCAGGCGTTTATTCGATTGGTAGCCAGCAGGAATGGCAATAATTAGGCTCAAACGGGCTCGAATAAAGCAAAGAGAGTGGGGTTGAGTCGGGGCTGCAACATGGCACCAACATTACATGTCATGATTCTCCCGCCAGAAGAGCTTCATGGGTGGAGTCTCTCGAAGCAGAGAATTCTTATAAAACATGAAGTTTGGTACCTTGACCACAAAATACCCAGCGATGAACTGGAAGGTTCCAGATATTCTCCATGAGTTCCAACTCTTCAAACAGCATTACAATGCTTTTTAGATTTTTCAGTCACAGAACTCGACAAGCAAGCAACTAAAATAAAGATTGTGATTGGTAATGAAGGAGTCCATCGCATCAATACTTTTGGACTGTCAGAAGCAGACCAAAAAAGACCCATTGAAGCTCTGAACAACATTAGAAAACCAATTAAAGGTCAAAGTCAATTTAGAATCCATCAACTGGAACTGATAGCCTACAGACAACAGCCCAAAGAAACCATCAATCAATCTGTCACAGATGCTGCAAAAAGGGAAAGACTGTGATATTTCAGATGCAGAATTCAGAAAGCATAATGAAGTTGGTAATTGCATCAACCCCAATACAGGCGTTCCAAAAGGATCTGCTGGATAAGGACACTGAAAGTCTCCTCAAGGATGACAGGGCAAGGCATGCAGCAAGTACAGTCAAATGCATCAGCCAAGAAACTGTCCTGAATTCAGGGATACCTGCAAGGCATGTGGTCTAAAAGGAAACTGGACAAGCCAGTGTAGAAAATCTGGCAATGAAGAAGTGGTCAGAAGCCACAGCCCAGTAAGAAACAAACACCGCCCACTGGCAAGAACAAAAAAATGTTTGCCAAATGCCAGTTTAAACACAGACAGGTTCATACGGTAGGCAAAGATCTAGACAGCAAAGAAGGCACTGAAAGCGAACAAGCTTTCCACATGGTGACAGTCATACACCACATGAATGCAATCACACAAATAGAAGCCCTCACTACAGTCAAAATCATATGTCTGAACAAGATTGGTAAGCACAAGCCATGACTGAATAGCGGTAGCAGGACTACCAGCATGCAGTGAACTCCGGATCATGATGATTCAGTAATGTGCCAATGCTACACAATCAAGGTAAATGTGACCCCATTGAGTCCATTCAGGATTTGCAACAGAAATACCCAGACAGATTTGACACTGTGGGCAGTTACTCTTCATTTGAAAGACAATGCAGTTCCCTCCATAGATTCACCACAGAGGTGCACTGGCCACATCAAAAAGCTGAGCTTGACAAAATGGAACAAGGGATTATTCAGCAACATAATAATAAAAGCAAAATACTGCGGATGCTGGAAATCTGAAATAAAAACAAGAAATGCTGGAACCATTCAGCAGGTCTGGCAGCATCTGTGGAAAGAGAAGCAGAGTTAACGTTTCGGGTCAGTGACCCTTCTTCGGAACTGACAAATATTAAAAATGTCACAGGTTATAAGCAAGTGAGGTGGGGGTGGGGCAAGAGATAACAAAGAAGGTATAGATTGGACAAGGTCACATAGCTGACCAAAAGGTCATGGAGCAAAGGTCATGGAACAACATTAACATATTGTTTGCCTTTGCTCCATGACCTTTTGGTCAGCTATGTGGCCTTGTCCAATCTACACCTTCTCCTTTGTTATCTCTTGCCCCACCCCCACCTCACTTGCTTATAACCTGTGACATTTTTAATATTTGTCAGTTCCGAAGAAGGGTCACTGACCCGAAACGTTAACTTTGCTTCTCTTTCCACAGATGCTGCCAGACCTGCTGAGTGATTCCAGCATTTCTTGTTGATATTATTGTTAATCAACACACTGACTGGGGTAGCTCTAGAACCACTGTGTTAAGATAGATGTTACCATCAGAGTATGTCTAGACCCTAGAAGGTTAAACCGAGCACTCACAAGATGTCCACACAAAATTCCTACTTTAGAAGAGTTAAATCCAAGATTTGCGAGAGGCAAGTTTTTCTCGAAGTTAGAACCGAAACATGAATACTGGTCAGTCCATCCTTCTGAAGATTCAAAGGAACTAACAACTTTCAGATCATCATTTGAAAGGTACTGCTTTCTAAGATTGCCATTTGGTCTGTTAGTAAGTTAAGACCTGTCCCAACAGCATATGGATCGCATTACTGAATGTGTTCCTGGATGTGTTTGCATTGCAGATAACATAGCAGTCATGGAAAGCACTAACGAAGTGTGTGACAAAAATCTTCACATCTTAATGGAGACAGCCAGAAGAGATGATCTCGTATTTAATAGCAATGTGCTATCAATGTGAGCCACATCAATTTTTTCAGGTCAATCTACTCTGATACAGAACTACTACCAGATCCTAGTAAGGTTGAGGATGTATAATCAATGCCTACTCATCAAGACGAGGAAGATTTACACAGAGATGTTTGGGTTTGTTTAACTTTTTAACACCATATATCTCAAACTGCTCTGAGAAAACGTCATCACTGCATGCACTTCTCAAGAAAGATACGCCATTCTTGTGGCACGAAGATCATCAACATGCATTCGATTCATTAAAACGGTCACTTTCTGCGGAAGCATGTTTGCAGTATTACAACCCAAGGAAACAAACTACACTTGAGGTAGATATTTCACAAAGGGGTCTTGGAGCACGTCTAATGCAGGAACGTAGACCAATTACATTTGGCTCAAAAGGTTTGTCATTCACTCAAGTGAAATATTTGAACATAGAAAGAGAAACTTTAGCATTAATATTCAGTATCACCAGATTTCATACATACCTATTTGGCAAACGCTTGGTTGTCAAGACTGATCACAAGCCATCGGCAGTGATTTGGCTAAAACCACTCACCAGTGCACCACCTCGATTACAAAAGCTACTCATCAAGGCACAGGGGTATGATTGTGATTATCATGGATATGTGTTTGACACTGAGCAGACCACCCAACCTTGAGAAATGAGAAGATATACCATTAAATGTCCAAGTAGATGAAACTGATGTAGAGTTAGAAGATGTGTACAATATTGACCTGATGCAATTTGGACAGAAAAAAAATGTGAAGAGCTTGAAGAAGAGACTTCCAAAGATCCTGACCTAAAGGCATTATGGCAGCTCATTATCAGTGGATGGCCGGACACAATGCAAGAGGTTCCCACAGACCTCAGAACCTTTTGGCCATATCATGACGAATTAGGAATATCCAGTGGCATCATCTTTAAAGATAGGGAAGTGTTAATTCCAAAAACATTTCATCAAGATATCCTTATACAATTACATCAAGGTCACATGGACATTGAAAAGTCAAGACGACTTGCACGTGAGACAGTTTATTGGCCAGTAATAGTCAATAGTGACATAGAGCAAGCAGTGAGGATGTGTGATGCATAGCCAAGAGCTTCAACCAAGCTAACATGAAGAACCACTTCCTCTTCATGATGTTGCATCACATTCATGGTCAAGAATAGCCACTATCCTATTTACCATCAAAGGTGACGACTTTCTACTCACCACCGACTACTTCTGCAAATTCCCTATCAAGTGCATCGGTAGCAAACGCAATGAGTGCAACTTTTAGTCTTTTTGGTTCCCCAGAGGAGATAGTGTCAGACAGTGCACCAATAAGCCATTTCAAGACATGTGCGTGAAGTAGGCTGTAAATCACGTTACATCATCCTCACATATCCAAGGTTAAACAGTCTGGCAGAAAGGATGGTGCATACAGTAAAGTCATTAACTCTGAAATGTGGAGAAACTAACCAGGATATCCAAATGGCAATGTTGCACCTACGAGCAACACCCCTAGAAACAGGACGACCAGCCCCAGCAGAGATCATGTTTAGAAGACAAGTCAGGACAACTCTTCCCAGTCATCACTTGATAAGATCATTGTCAATCCAAGAAAAATCATTGGCGAGACAAGAAAAATGAAAATCATACATGACAAACATGTAGGAGTGGAACAGATCGAACAAAAGGTCAGAGTGATCCATCCACAAGAGAGGACATGGTTCCCTGCAGATGTGTCAAAAATCTGTAATGAGCCACAGTCACAGGAAGTAACCACCCCTAATGGAGCAATGTTGAGAAAAAACGGCCGTCAACTGAAAGAGTTATCCAATATCATGTCCGACACTTCTTGAACGTCAAGAACACGCGCGTTCACATTCAAGTCTCAAGAAGTCCTAAGAATGGAACTAAAAAAAAACACATACACTACTTAAGTACAAGATAATTGCCAGTTCAAACCTTCAAGTCAAGAGAAAAGAATTGACAATTCCAGATCTCAGCAAAGTTTCACAGTTACAAGATCAGGTCGAGTCAACAGACCACCTGTACATTTTAGAGACACTTGAATGATGGCTGAGAGTGTCAAAACATGTGTAAACATTGTTAATAACTATCCTGTTTCATTATGTACATAGCTTATAATTTATGAAATTTCCATTTAAGGAAAGGGGGATGTTGTGATATTGCTTTAATTGCTTGAGTATTGGTTAATACATGGCTTGGCCATGTGAGCCGCATGGAAGATGGCAGGATCCCCAAAGACACATTGTACAGCGAGCTCGCCACTGGTATCAGACCCACCAGCCGTCCATGTCTCCGCTATAAAGACGTCTGCAAACGCGACATGAAATCGTGTGACATTGATCACAAGTCGTGGGAGTCAGTTGCCAGCATTCGCCAGAGCTGGCGGGCAGCCATAAAGACAGGACTAAATTGTGGCGAGTCGAAGAGACTTAGTAGTTGGCAGGAAAAAAGACAGAGGCGCAAGGGGAGAGCCAACTGTGCAACAGCCCCGACAAACAAATTTCTCTGCAGCACCTGTGGAAGAGCCTGTCACTCTAGAATTGGCCTTTATAGCCACTCCAGGCGCTGCTTCACAAACCACTGACCACCGCCAGGCACGTATCCATTGTCTCTAGAGATAAGGAGGCCCAAAAGAAAAAGAAGAATTGGTTAACATACTGTTGAATATGTAAATAGTTTAGTATACATCATCACAGGAAGTGACGCAAGCCAGCATGTGATATTAGTCAACAGTCTGCCCATGTATCTTAGAGCTCTCATGTAATTCTGTTATTCTGTAATAAAGAACCCTTCACTCAACTTACCATTCAGCCTGAGATTTGTTCTGTATGTTTGTGCTGAGAACTCAATAACACAATACCTTTAACATCAAGTCAGGATTAGAGCGAGTGTGGCATCAAGGAGCTCTAGCAAAATTGAAGTCAATCGAATTGGGGGAAAACTCTCCACTGGTTGGAGTCATATTACCACAAAGGAAGATAGTTGTGGTTGTTGGAGACCAACCATCTCAATCCAGGACATCGTACCAGGACTTCCGCAGGCTAGTGTCCTAGGCCCAACCATCTTCAGCTGCTTCATCAATAGCCTTCCCTTCATCATAAGGTAAGAAGCGGGGATGTTCGCTCATAATTGCGCATTGTTCATTACCATTTGCAACTCCTCAGATACTGAAGCAGTCATTGTCCACATGCAGCAAGACCTGGATAACATCTAGGCTTGAGCTGATAAGTGGCTAGTAACATTCGCACCACACAACTGCCAGGCAATGACCATCTCAAACAAGAAAGAATCTAACCATTTCCCCTTAGTGTTCAATGGAAATACCATCGCTGAATGCTTCACTATCAACATCCTGTGGGTCACGAATGACCAGAAACTGAACTGGACCAGCCATATAAATACTGCGGCTACAAGATCAAATCAGAGGCTGGGAATTCTGCAGCAAGTAACTCATCTCCTGATTCCCCAAAGCCTGTCCACCATCTACAAGGTACAAATCAGGAGTGTGATGGAATACTCTCCACTTGCCTGGATGAATGCAGCTCCAACAATACTCAAAAAGGTCAACACCATCCAGGACAAAGCAGCCTGTTTGATCGGCACCCCATTCGCCACCTTCAACAGTCATTCCCTCCATCACCAGCACACAGTGGCAACAGTGTACCTTCTACAAGATGCACTGCAGCAACTCATCAACCTTCCTTCCACAGCACCTTCCAAACCCGCGAGCTCTACCA
This sequence comes from Heterodontus francisci, assembly GCF_036365525.1. Classification (NCBI taxonomy): domain Eukaryota; kingdom Metazoa; phylum Chordata; class Chondrichthyes; order Heterodontiformes; family Heterodontidae; genus Heterodontus; species Heterodontus francisci. Next base: position 95,732,208 of record NC_090383.1, on the reverse strand, counting down.
CCTGGAACAAGGGCAGCAGATACATAGGAACATCACCTGCAAGTTCCCCTCCGAGTCACACACCATCCTGACTTGGTACTATATTGCCATTTCTTTATTGTTCCTGGGTCAAAATCATGGAACTCCCTCCCTAACAGAACTGTGGGTGTGCCTACTTCATATGGATTGCAGCAGTTCAAGAAGGCAGCTCACCACTACCTTCTCAAGGGCAATTAGGGATGGGAAATAATCGCTGGCCTTGCCATCAATGCTCACATCCCATGAACGAGAAAATAGAAAGGACCACAATAATTTATTTTAACTACACTCAGCTCTCCAGGTGAGCCAAAAATCATACAATTGGCTGGTCACTACAAGGCTGCAATCAAATCAAACTAAAAGGAAATAAAATCAATGGATTAAATAAAAACAGCCTTTGAAACTGTTCTCAACTCATGTGGGAATCATCTAAATATGTAGATTACAACTCAAGCTCAAATGGGAGAATGGTGGAGCCAGAGAAAACTAGGTATGAATATTGTTACAGACAGGTGGCAAAGAGAATGGGTGGTTCCCACTGTTCATAGAGTGAGAGAGTTATACAGCACAAAAACAGGCCCTTCGGCCCATTGTATCTGTGCCGGACATCAAACACCTAACTATTCTAATCCCATTTTCCAGCACTTGGCCCGTAGCCTTGGATACTATGGCGTTTCAAGTGCTCATCTAAATACTTGTTAAATGTTGTGAGCGTTCCTGCCTCTACCACCTCTTCAGGGAGTGCGTTCCAGATTCCAACCACCCTCTGGGTGAAAAAATGTTTCCTCAAATCCCCTCTAAACCTCCTGCCCCTTACCTTAAATCTATGCCCCCTGGTTATTGACCCCTCTGCTAAGGGAAAAAGTCTCTTCCTATCTAACCTATCAATGCCCCTCATAATTTTGTATGCCTCAATCATATGTCCCCTCAGCCTTCTCTGCTCTAAGGAAAAAAACCCTATCCTTTTCAGTCTCTCTTCACAGCTGAAATGCTCCAGCCCAGGCAATATCCTGGTGAATCTCCTCTGCACCCTCTCCAGTGCAGTCACTTCCTTCCAATAGTGTGGTGCCCAGAATTGTACACAGTACTCCAGCTGTGGCCTAACTAGCGTTTTATATAGTTCCATCATAACCTCCCTGCTCTTATATTCTATGCCTCAGTTAATAAAGGCAAATATTCCCTATGCCTTCCTAACCACCTTATCTACCTGTGCTGCTGCCTTCAGTAATCTATGGACAAGTACACCAAGGTCCCTCTGACCCTCTGTACTTCCTAGGGTCCTACCATCCATTGTATATTCCCTTGCCTTGTTAGTCCTCCCAAAATGCATCACCTCACACTTCTCAGGAATAAATTCCATTTGCCACAGCTCCGCCCATCTTAGCAGCCCATCTATATCGTCCTGTAATCTCAGGCTTTCCTCCTCACTATTTAAGACACCACCAATTTTCGTGTTATCTGCGAACTTACTGATCATACCTCCTACATTCACGTCTAAATCATCAATGTACACTACAAACAGCAAGGGTCCCAGCACCGATCCCTACAGTACACCACTGGTCACAGGCTTCCACTTGCAAACACAACCCTCGACCATTACCCTCTGCCTCCTGCCACGAAGCAAATTTTGGATCCAAATTGCCCTGGATCCCATGGGCTCTTATCTTCTTAACCAATCCCCCATGAAGGTCCTTATCAAAAGCTTTACTGAAGTCCATGTAGACTACATCAACTGCTTTACCCTTATCTACACATCTCATCACCGCCTCGAAAAATTCAATCAAGTTAGTTCTCCCCCAACAAAGCCTTGCTGACTATCCCTGATTAATCCCTGCCTCTCTAAGTGAAGATTAATCCTGTCCCTCAGAATGTTTTCCAATAGTTTCCCAACCACTGATGTTAAACTCACCGGCCTGTAATTCTCTGGTTTATCCCTTCTACCCTTCTTGAATAATGGTACCACATTCACTGTCCTCCAATCCTCTGGCACCTCTCCTGTGGCCAGAGAGGATTTGAAAACTTGTGTCAGAGCCCCTGCTATCTCCTCCCTTGCCTCACATAGCAGCCTGGGATACATCTCATCTGGGCCTGGGGATTTATCCAATTTTAAGCCCGCTAAAACAGCTAATACTTGCTCCCTTTCAATGCTAATATGTTCAAGTATATCACAATACTCCCTCCTTGATCTCTACACCTACATTGTCTTTCTCCATAGTGAACACTGATGAAAAGTAATCATTTAAATCATATGTCCTCCAGCTCCACACACAAATTGCCACTTTGGTCTCTAATGGGCTCTACTCTTTCCCTGGTTGTCCTCTTGCCCTTAATATGCTTATAAAATGCCTTAGGATTTTCCTTTATCTTTCTCGCCCGTGTTTTTTCGTGTCCCCTCTTTGCTCTCCTAATTATTATTTTTTTTAAAGTATCCCCCTACACTTTCTATACTCCTCGCGTACCTCTGCTGTTTTCAGCACTCTGAATCTGCCATAAGCCTCCTTTTTTTTTTCCCCCTGATCCAATCCTCTATATCCCTTGACATCCAGGGTTCCCTGGACTTGTTGGTCCTACCCTTCACCTTAATGGATACATGTTGGCTCTGAACTCTCACTATTTCCTCTTTGAATGACTCCCACTGGTCTGATGTAGACTTTCCTACAAGTAGCTGCTCCCAGTCCACTTTAGCCAGATCCTGTTTTATCATCTTAAAATCGGCCTTCCCCCAATTCAGTACCTTTATTTCCGGTCCATCTTTGTCCTTTTCCATCACTACCTTAAATTTTACAGAATTATTGTCACTATCCCCGAAATGCTACCCCACTGACACTTCTACCACTTGTCTGGTTTCATTCCCTAATATTAGGTCAAGTACTGCCCCTTCTCTTGAAGGACTTTCTACGTGCTGCCTCAAAAAGCTCTCCTGTATGCATTTTAAGAATTCTATCCCCTTTAAGACTATCCCAGTTGATATTGGGGAAGTTGAAATCCCCTACTATTATTACCCTATTATTTTTACACCTCTCTGAGATTTGCCTACATATCTGCTCCTCTATCTCTCCCTGACTGTTTGGAGGTCTGTAGTACACTCCCAACCAAGTGATTGCCCCCTTTTTGTTTTTAAGTTCTACCCATTTGGCCTCATTTGAGGAACCTTCTAAGATATCATGCCTCCTTACTGCAGGAATTGACTCCTTGATCAACAGTACAATGCCACCTCCTCTTTTACCACCTCCCCAGTCACGCCTGAAGATTCTATACCCTGGAATATTGAGCTGCCGGTCCTGCCCCTCCCTCAACCATGTCTCTGTGATAGCAATATCATAATGTCATGTGCTCATCAGCGCCCTCAATTCATCTGCCTTACTAGTAAGACTCCTTGCATTAAAATAGACGCAATCCAGCCTTGCATTTTTCACTTGTGCCTTAACAGGTCTATATTTGCTCTGCCTTCCAGACTGACTCAGTTTCTCTTCTATATTTGACTGTGCATCACGCCCTACTGTAACTCCACTCTGCATCCCATCCCCCTGCCAAATTAGTTTAACCCCCGCCCCCCAAACAAGGATGTTGGTCCCGTTCCAGTTTAGGTGCAACCCGTCCAACTTGTACAGGTCCCACCTTTGCCAGAAACAGACCCAGTGATCCAGAAAACTAAAGCCCTCCTCAGCCACGCATTTATCTGCTCTATCCTCCTATTCCTATACTCACTCGCACGTGGCACTGGGAGTAATCCAGTGATTACAACCTTTGAGGTCCTGTTTTTTAATCTGCTACCTAGCTACCTAAATTCTTGTTGCAGGACCTCATCCCCCTTTCTACCTATGTTGTTGATACCAATGTGTACCACAACCTCTGACTGTTCAGCCTCTCCCTTCAGAATGTCCCGCTGCCGCTCCAAAACATCCTTGACCCTAGCACCAGGGAGGCAACATACCATCCTGGAGTCTCATTTGCGGTCACAGAAACGCCTGTCTGTTCCCCTTACAATTGAATCTCCTATCAGTATGGCTCTCCCATTCTTTTTCACCCCCTCCTGTGCAGCAGAGCCATCCATGGTGCCACGACCTTGGCTGTTGCTGCTTTCCCCCCAAGAGGCCATCGCCCCCAACAGTATCCAAAGCGGTATATCTGTTTGAGAGAGGGATGGCCGCAGGGGACCCCTGCACTACCTGCCTGCACCTACTATTCCTCCTGGTAGTCTGCCTCTGCAGCCATTACCTGCAGTGTGACCATCTCGCTAAATGTGCTATCCATGACATCCTTAGCATCGCGGATGTGCCACAGTGAGTCCATCCGCAGCTCCAGCTGCGCAATGCGGTCAGCTAGTAGCTGCAGCTGGACACACTTCCTGCACACGTGGTCGCCAGGGACACAGGAAGTGTCCTTGATTTCCCACATAGTGCAGGAGGAGCATGCCATGGGGCTGATCTCTCCTGCCATGACTTAGCCTTCGATTAAGCTCCTTAGTTATTCCCTTTAATTTGGAGGACTAATTACGATAGGGACCTTACTCTATTCCAAACACTACCTACTACAATCTAAAATCCCTACTTTTACTTCAGTTATTGAAAGTAGTAAAAAAGGGTAGAAATACCCACCTGTTCCTACTTAACAATTAGCTGCCTCCCCTTGCAACGCGTCATTTTCTGAACAGTGACGTCAGTCTTGGACCTCCCTCACTGTCCGTGAGAGTATGCCTCTTTTAAGCCGCTGGAACTTCCGCTCATCGGTGCCCGTCTCTTCGCAGGTCCGCCTTGGTCTCGCTCTTTCCCTGGCCCCTCTCAGTCTCTTTTAAGCCACTGGAACTCCTGCTCACCGGGTGCCTGTCTCCTCACAGGTCCACCTTGGTCTTTCTCTCCTCCCAACTGACCACAATCGTATTTTGTTATATTGATGCCTTAGCCCCGAGTGTCTTTAATTGGCAAATAAACAGACAAATGACTTTTTTAAACCTATGAGAAAGCCTATCTTTTTTTTTTAAACAATTCCCGAAATGGTTGCAACCTCACCCACACACATATACACAAGAATTGATAGAGAGAAAAGGGTAGGAGGTAGTTGGAAGTCCAAAGTGAGGTAAGTGTTCGTGGTTTACAGAACATTGTTGAGTCTTCTCAGAAGGAAAAGTCTTTTTAGAAGTTGCAGACCTGATTATTCGCAGTCTTGAATTTGCAGAGCTATTGTAAAGCTCTAGTGGTTATAATACAACCCAAAACTAGTGGTGTGTAGTTTGTTAACTTCACAGATGATTAGTCTCAAAGTCACTTTGTGATGTCTCTGCTGTCGCGCTGTTCAATTTCAGCAGGTTTCTTCTCTTCCTGGCTGGATCCTTCGGACAGTTCTTGGCTAGACAGGCTTTCTGTGATGTTAGCTTGAGATCTCTCTCTCCCTCCCCAGAGGGCTATCTTTTAAGGTAAAAATCTCTCACATTGTTAGGAAACGCATGGCCCTCTCCTCTGCTATGAGCACACAATGGGCCAGGATATGATAACCATGGCTATCGATCAATGCTTAAATGGATACTATTCTGTTATGATGTTGCTACTTCACAACCATTCTTCTTGGTTTTGGCTGTGAATGTGACTGCCTCCAGCATCCTTTGTTAATCTATTCATGTCAATAAGAGTCATTAATATGCGATAGTCCTCCTTTCAATTTCAAAGGGATTCTTCCAGAGCTATTTCAGACGAGTTTGACTTTTTAAATTCATAATTCTTCCACGTCATTGTTTATGTCACCATGGTTCCTTCCGGGCATGACAATATTATTTAATTAAGTAAACAACGAACATTTAGGTAATCATGTAAATATTACGACATGCAGGAAAAGAGAAACATCAAGAGATTTTATACATTTACTTTAAATTATTTCAAAGTACCTATTTTAGTAATGACAGGCAGCTGAAAAAGATTATGCAAACGTAGTGCAAATCTTCATAAAGTAGAAACCAAATTTTTTTAAATGTGACAAGCGTAAATGTAACTAAAAACAAACCTGTTCGGCAGATATCGTGAAAAATCTTCAACAGCAGGGTTCTTGTGATGCGACCTGTTCTCCGAACAGAAGAGTCCAACTTGTTCAAGGCCCAGTCAAATTGCATAGACTGTTTGGCCCGAACTGCTGTGCTCCCTTCATCTTTGGCAGGTGCCTTCTGCTCTGTGGCAACAGCACACAAGTGCACATTACTGTTCAGAGATCTACAAAAGCTAAAAATTATAAATTGTTTTAGTCAGTTGTACAGACTTACAAAAGTCACCTTTAGCACTGATAACTATGTTCTTCATTAAAGAGGTTATTTTAATTCACAGGTAAACTGGAACATTCAGTTAAGGGCACGCAAGCAACAGTGGAGACCAACAATCAAGCAACAAATATTAACATCTGAAAGTTAACTTAGGTTGAGAAGTTTAAAATCTTAGCACAACCAATGGTTCAATGGCTAATGGCACTGCCAGGTCTAGTACTAAGTCATAGAGTCAGGTGCTCCCAGATTCGATCCCTCACTGGCAACGAGTTAGCTGATCTCAAACAGATCAGCAGGGGCACTAGAGTTGACTCATGCTACTGCTATGTAGGAGTTCCTGTTTGCCATCCAGTGATGATGAGAAGAAAGTGTGCACATAGATATTCGGTGAAGTCAGAATCAGACTCAGCTGTGTTTTATTTACTGTTCAAAAGCTTGCTCAAGCTCATATTTGAATTTGAGAATTTCAACCAGACACGAGAGCAACTCACACTAATGGAGCTGTACTGTAATAAAAGTCAATGCAGGATGCTAATATCAGCCTAGTTACAGTACTTCAGGAATAGGTTGTGAAGAAGTGAAAGATGACCTTTCACAGTTTTTCTTCAATGACAACAAAGTCTTATGCAGATTGAGTTTGTGGCGTATAGGACATATGATAGAGCAGTTTTTATTCATGGCTCAGAACTCCGACACATACAATGAACTCAGGCCCATATTATAGCATGATGGTGCACCAAAGACCTTCACCCAAAAGCTAAGCCTTAAACTTGCAACCTGATTCTATTTTTTAATACTTTTAAGTACTACACACTCAGCTAGCTTGCTGCTCCAATGTACTTAAATCTGTAACTAGACCTCTTTGTTTTACTCTATTTGCATTAGTCATATTTTCCACTTTTCAAAGAGGATCTGATGAACACCCCACGTGATTTCGACTGTTCAATACCGGAGTTTCGGGACAATGCTTAATTTTGGGCATATCAGCCCATTCCTAGCAGGTGTAAGGATCCAATTTTGATTTTCTATTGCATTCAGTCTACTTATAGAAACCATTTTGCCATGAGCATAAGATAAAAGCCTTAGGAGAAACCTCAAGCTTTAACAAGAGATTCTGGGTTAACTCTCCAGAGAGAGCAGAAGAAAGTTTTACTGATGTCACACTATGCAAACTGCTCAGTATTTACTTGATGTTTTGTGCTGCTTAAGAACAGCTTTCTTCAGTAATGACCTCCACCAATTCAACATCTCTGCCGCAATTACTGATGTCAGAGCTATTTTTACTGATACTGATGGGGAAAAATTACATCTCAATTTCCTTCCCCTGGTCAAATGTCAACTGTATCCGGAACAGCTTGAGAGAAACAAATATGTCTTAAATGTGTCCTTCATGCATGAAATATTCCATCTCAGAACTACTGATGTATTTACCCTCATAGGCCTTTCCAACCTAATGTTGAGTCAGCAGCTGAAACAACTATGTCCAAGTCTGTATTTCCAAGTGTTTTTAGTCATCAGAAATCCAATATAAAATTAATCTGCCCTTGGAAATCTGTTCTCTTGTCCCTATGGCACCCAACTTAACATTTATGTATCACCCATGGTGATCAACTACTTCAATGTGGGGTGTCCTGATTATTTCCCTGTTCAAACTCTACTGTCACTACATAGCAACAAGAAACCTACAGAGAATTACAATCCTTTTGCACCTCTCTACTAAAGGGACAGAAGGAAAAAAAGACTGATTCATGACAGAAATAAAAAGAAGAAATGCTGGAAATACTCAGCAGGTCAAGCAACATCTGTGGGGAGAGAAGCAGAGTTAACGTTTCAGGTCAGTGACCCTTCTTCAGAACCTTTTACATTTCTAATATTTACCAGCTCTGAAGAAAGGTCACTGACCTGAAACGTTAACTTTGCTTCTCTCTCCACAGATGCTGCCAGACCTGCTGAGTATTTCCAGCATTTCTTGTTTTTATTTCAGATTTCCAGCATCCGCAGTATTTTGCTTTTATTTTAGTGGTTCATGACAGAGTTATTTTAGAGTGTTGAGCAGATTAATAGCGAAGGAAGTCTATAAGAAATATTTATAAACTCACTGGGTTGAAATCATGTGTGAAGAATGCATTTATAAGTCAAAGACTGGCCTGAAGCAAAGTAGCATTGATCTATTTCCATAGGATCATCCTTTGGATCAAGAGGCTCCCAATACATTGAAGACTTAATTGATTTCACACTTAGATACTGTTGCAAACACGGTTTACTATAATGTCTGATCTCTGGAGACCTGACAATTTGATGAATGGAGTAGAGATCAGATGTTGTTGAGATGGATATAGCAAGTCTTGGTGATGGATAGGTCATAGGATGAGCTAGAATGACCCTGCTAACTGCAGGATTATCTAGCAATGATAAGAAGAATCTCAGCTCCCAGTGACAGGTGTACCCTTTCCGTTAGTATGTCTGTTTGGTCGATCATTAATAATACCCTTCACTGTGGACCTGCCAGCTCATGCACCAATTCCGAATTGAATCTTTAACTCATAACCATCTAACTCAGTGGTGAGCGTCACATTACAGAAACTGTGCAGAGCAGCTTGAGCTGTGCCAGATTACTTGACATTCAGGGCAATTTCAAGGTATCCAGCACGTCCACTGTGAAGCCAATTCCGCTTCCAAAGTAGTGGCATTTTTCTCTTTTGTTGCAAATTCATCTCATAGCTCGGTCCTTGATCTTGTATGTAGGCCAGAGGAAATCCCTTCATTGAGTGTGTTGGAATTCTGAGCCATGAAGGAAAACTGTTCCAACATATATCCTATAAGCCATAAACTCAATCTGTATTGGAACTTTACCATCAATGAAAAAAATTGTGAAAGGTCATCTTTCATCTCTTCACGACATAGTCCTGAAGGACTATGCCCTGACTGAAGATGGTGTCCTCCAAGACCCTCAGGTACTAATATGATTCAAAATTGGGCCAGATACACTTTGAATCTTGAATCAATAACTTCAACATTCTCTCATACTTGGGTATAGTTCTGTGAACAGCCCTCCGATGCAATCAGAAATGGTGATTCTTCATGTGTGAGCAAATAATTTGACCAAGTTGGGACAGGGAGGCAGGTGGAGAAGAGGCAGGAGGCAAAAGAGGGAGAGAGAGCATAAAAGAGATAAAGAGGGAGTAAGAGTGGAAGCAAAAGGGAGAGAAAGAGGAAGCGGGCAGCATTCACAGAGTCAATGGGATAGGAAAGAGGTTGGCGTGATTAGTCCCCAGTTGGCATGCTGGGTGAGAAAGTCAGAAGAAGAATGGGGCAATTGGAGTTGCTGTTGGTAAGGACAGTGACGAATGCCTCGATGGGCTCTTCAGACAATACCGAGTCACAGGCAATTGCGGTCTTATCCAGGAAGTCATCAAGCATGGAATGGCAGCAGAAGAGTAGGAAGGTTGAAGAGTTGGGGTAGGGACGAAGGGAGGGTCATCTGGAGTGAGTAGAAAACCCACCTTAAAGATCGGAGCTGAATTTGCAATGTGAGATGAAAGACCTATATGAATTCCAATCCCACTCCACGCCCTCATCCTTGAATATCGGCTGCTCAGCACATGGGCCTCAAGGTCAGAGGGCTGTCAGGTATGACAATGCTGAGCAGAATCGATCAGATTCCTGGGCCGCCTTTATCTCAGAAAACAACTAAACTTATTTCTCCTTTTTATTTCAGTTTAATTTTAAAAAGGAAAATAAAGTGACAGACACACATTGGGTCTGAGCTTGCAGTAGGTTTGTGGCTAATCTTTAATTTAAAGCCGCCTGTCCCTGGGTCGCCCGTCCGCAGCCTCACTCTATCCCTGCCCGGACCCCTCCTCACTCACAGGCCAGGAGACTGACTCACCTGATCCAGCCGCCACTGGGATGATGAGGAGCAACGCCGTTACCGATCCCCCTGTGGCCCACTGAGATGCAGGAGCCAGGGCGCAGAGAGCGAGCCACCGGCAGCCACTTCACAAACCCGGCCAACCTGACAAGCGCCGCCATGTTACCAGGGAAAGGACAAGACAGCGCAGGACCACGCGCTGGACAAAGGTTACAGCGCCAAACCAAGAGGCAGCCGGGGGGGCGGGGGAAGAGGAGTATTAATAGCATATTAAAAGGGATTAGGAAAGAATCGCTTAAACTTCTAAGAACTAAATGACAATATAATAAATTTACATACTATGAGTTAAACATGTCATCATATTACTTGATATTTAAAACTATTATTGTTGGTGTTCAGAAGAGTCCCCCTTGAACAACTGTTGGTCGAGTCCAGAAAGATGGCTGGTTGAAAGTTTTCCCCGAGTTGTATTGCTAGCGCGGTTATCTCATGTTGCTCAGTGTGAGTGACTTCAAATACTGCACCAACTAACAGTAACCATAGGAACCGACCTCCTTGACTTATTTTGCTCAGTCACTCTCCGAGGCTGGGACTCGCTTTTCCAATATAAAAACAGAAAATGCTGGAATTACTCATCTAGTAGTATCTGTGGAGAAAGAAACAGACTTAATATTTCAGGTTGATGACCTTTTGTCAGGACCTATTCCACCACCCTCTCCTCAAGTTGGGTGGGGGGAGAATTGGTCCTCGTTGCGCCTCTCTTTTTGGACAAAGAATTGGCTGTTGGGAGGAACAATTTTATGCCATCTTCCCCAGAAGTGCAGTGACTATCAAATTGGAAGCAGACGACTTCCAAATGCCCAGCACTCCAGTCTGAAACATGTGGTAGGTGCCTTGATTAAACAAATCAAGGAAACTTCCAAACTCAACTATTCCAATACTCTCTTGGCCAATCTCCCACCATCCATAAACTTAAGCTCGTCCAAAATATGCCCACATCCAAATTCACACCAAGTCCCATTCCTTTATCACCCCTGTGTTTGTTGCCCTCCATTTAAGAACACCTCCGTTTTGAAATTTTCATCCTCGTGTTCAAATTCCTCCATGGCCTCACTCCTCCTATCTCTGTAACCTCCTCCAAGAATTCTGTGTTCCCGCAACTCTGGCCTCTTATTCATCCTCCACTTCCTCGCCCCACCATTGCCATCAGAGCCTGCAGCTGCCAAAAGTCTTGAGCTGTGGAATTCTCAGGAAATTCGTAGGGAAAATGTTAGCAGCTATTATTAAAGATGTTATAGAAGGGCAATTAGAAAAATTGAAGGTGATCAGGCAGAGTCAACACAGTTTTGGGAAAGGGAAATCATGTTTAACTACTTCATTGGAGTTCTTTGAAGAAGTAACATGTGCTGTGGATAAAGGGGAACCGGTGGGTGTACTGTACTTAGATTTCCAGAAGGCATTTGGTAAGGTGTCATATCAAAGATTATTGCAGAAAATAAAAGCTCACGGTTTGGGGGTAACATTTTTGCATGGATAAAAGATTGGCTAGCTAACACAAAACAGAGAGTAGGCATAAATGAGTCATTTTCTGGTTGGCAAGGTGTTACGAGTGGTGTGCCACAGGGATCAGTGCTGGGGCCTCAACTTTTTACAATTCCAGTAAATGACTTGGATGAAGGGACCGAAGATAGGGTTGCTAAATTTGCTGATGACACAAAGATAGGAAAATAAGTTGTGAGAGGACATAAGGAGGCTACAAAGGGATATAGATAGGTTAAGTGAGTGGGCAAAGATCTGGCAAATGGAGTAAATGTGGGAAAATGTGAAATTTTCCATTTTGGCCTGAAGAATTAAAAAGAAGCATGTTATCTAAATGGTGACAGATTGCAGAGCTCTGAGATGCAGAGGGATCTGGCTGTCCTAGTGCATAGAGTTATACAGCACAGAAACAGGTCCTTTGGCCCATCGTGTCTGTGCCGACCATCAAGCACCTATCTATTCTAATCCAATTTTCCAGCACTTGGCCCATAGCCTTGTGTGCTATGGCGTTTCAAGTGCTCATCTAAATATTTCTTAAATGTTGTGAGGTTCCTGCCTCTACCATCTCTTCAGGCATGAATCACAAAAGGTTAGTATGCAGGTACAGAAAGTAATTAGGAAAGCCAAGAGAATGTTATCAATTTATTGCAAGGAGAATTGAATACAAAAGTCGGGAGATTATGCTTCAGCTATACAGGGCATTGGTGAGACCACATCTGAAGTACTGTGTACATTATTGGTCTCCTTATTTAAGGAAGGGTGTAAATGCGTTGGAAGCAGTTTAAAGAAGGTTTACTGGACTAATACCTGGAATGGGCGTGTTGTCTAATGAGGAAAGGTTGGACAGGCTAGGCTTGTGTCTGCTGGAGTTTAGAAGAGTAAGGGGCGACTTGATTGAAACATATAAGATTCTGAGGGGTTTTGACAGGGTGGATGTGGAAAGGATGTTTCCTCTTGTGGGAGGATCTGGAACTAGGGGTCACTGTTTAAAAATAAGGGGTCGCCCATTCAAGACAGAGATGAGGTGAAATTTTTTCTCTAAGAGGGTCATGAGTCTTTGGAACCCTTCCTCTTAAGGCGGTGGAAGTAGAGACTTTGAATATTTTTAAGTCAGAGGTAGATAGATTCTTGATAAACAAGGGAGTGAAAGATTATTGGGGGTAGGCAGGAATGTGGAGTTGAGGTTACGATCAGATCAGCCTTGATTTTATTGAATGACGGAGCAGGCTTGAGGGGCTGAGTGGCCTTCTCCTGCTCCTAATTCGTATGTTCATGTGTTCTCTCTCTAAACATCTACTCTCCACATTGAAGAAACTCCTTAAAATTTACTTCTCTGACTAAACTTTTGGTCTCCTTACGAATGTCTCTTTCACCTTTGGACGCTTTGCTACATTAAGGGTGCTATTTAAATGCAAGTTGTTGTTGTCTTAGGACCCTGCTTGGAATATGTCATCAAGGTGATGAGTCATCCATCCTCAGTTTTCTGGTCTCCAATGGCTAAAGGTAAGTGATTTCTTTATACTTCCACTTTTGTAGATCCAGGAGAAGCCGGAGTACTGTGGCCCATTGCTGACCAGAGCTCATCACTGCACCAACCACCCTGCAATTTTAATTCCTCGAATACCTACTAGTCAAGAACCAAGTTAAGTCAATTAAAGGACAATAACTGTCACAATTACAAGTTGAACTCTCAGTACACTACAGTAAAGTTACTTCACATAATGTTATATATCGTTACACCCTCCTTGTTTCAAATTCATACACTATAATGAATGACCACTGCATTATGATTTAAGTTTGTTGTTGGAATATTACTCAAATGTGAAGATATCTGGAAGGGGGTTCAGGCTGGCTTCTTCAGTCTTACTGTGGATCTCTTTCACTTATGCTGCTGACTGTCAATGGCTCTTTCCACTACCTCTTCTCTTTGGTTGGCAAAAGCTGATTTCCAGAATCCAAGGAAAGAAATTAGTTTTGAGCCATTAATGCAGTTGTGAGACCTTTTCCTCAAAATAACGTGTCCGTTATTGTTACCCCACAATTCAGTGCAAAATTCTATATTAAAACCTGTTTACTCCTGCAAAGAAAAAAACAACTGAGGGAGGACTGTATTGACTCTCAGTTTTCCTTCTAGTAGTGGAGTGTATGTTTGAGTGCTGTGCCTCTCCTCTATTAGAAGACTGCACTGCTTTCCAGCATGCTGAGGGTGGTGCTATGGCCTTAACTTTACTTTAGCCAGCTAGCCATCACAGGAGCTGTACTTCTAATGTATTTGTATACGAGTTATTTCTTATAGACTAATCTAACCAGGGCTCTATCAGGTTTTTTTTCAAGTAATTATTACTTAGTGTACTTAGGGTCTAAGGGTCAAAATATGGCACCAGCAGGAAAATGGATTATGATTATATGCAACATGATTATGTCATTATTAAATGTGTTAGTTTTGTACTATACCTTGATCATGATTTAAAAATCAGTTTAATCCATAATCACTGCCTTGTAATTGCTCTGAGGTATCCAATTTTTACTCCAGCTATCCTTAATTCACCCTCTCTGACTCATTCTTACAATCACTCTCTTGAACTTTATCTTCTCTTTTCTTTTGAAGGATAGTCACCACTATTATGTGGCCAAATGTGCAGCCAATTTACTTATATTTCTTTAATAAAAGCAAAATACTGCGGATGCTGGAAATCTGAAACAAAACAAGAAATGCTGGAATCACTCAGCAGGTCTGGCAGCATCTGTGGAAAGAGAAGCAGAGTTAACGTTTCGGGTCAGCGACCCTTCTTCGGAACCCGAGTTCCGAAGAAGGGTCGCTGACCCGAAACGTTAACTCTGCTTCTCTTTCCACAGATGCTGCCAGACCTGCTGAGTGATTCCAGCATTTCTTGTTTTTGTTACTTATATTTCTTGCCATGGCTATGTACTGGGTAGATATATCTTTAAAATGTTAGAATTGTATATAGATTTCCTTAAACCCAATCTGTGTATTGTATAAACATTCAATTACTGAGTAAAAAGATTCAGGTCATTGCTTGTGATCCTCCATTTGGTGAGATCCTGAATTCAGTCATGCTAGAATGGACAGTTGCCAAGTGGAGGGCAAACACTCCTCCACAGCAAAAAGGGAGTTAAAGTAAAGGACCAGTAGCTTTATTGAATAGGTTTTTTTAAATGGGGCTCTTTCATTTGATATATGGAAGTTGGGATAACCCTGCTTCCTAAAAGCATTCCTTTGATCCTTTTTGCTGGAAAGCAATTGTATTTGAATCCCAGTTCAGTCAACGTTGCACAACCAGGAAAGACCATGAATAGAAACCCATTAGCAAGAGGAGCACCAAGTCTACCAAGCCACAAAAGGGCTTCTGGGCCATCGTGGTACCATTGCGCTAATATACTACATGCAGGTGGAACTGATGAATAATCTGATTTTTAAATGTATCGACATTTAAACTGATGTTAGGCAATTTCATGTAAATAGCCACAGGGACGGCTGATCAGCAAGATCAGAATAAGTGTGATTAATAACAGTGAATACAAGTCAAAGCATGGAAAATTACTGACAAAGTATTACAAACATATGGCATATGGAGAAAATAAGCAGAGCAAATTGTATGGAAATTGCAGTGTGTCAATA